>NW_010406926.1:874-8374 GCF_000710305.1 Buceros rhinoceros silvestris | reverse complement strand
TGAAGCACAAAATTCTTTAGGTTAAGTGCAGCAGGAGAGATATCACAGAGACTAAAGGGAGACCATTGCTCTCAGAGATGTCAACAAATACTTCCAAACACAAATCCAAGAGAAGCACCCTGAAGAAAAGTTAGCTCCAAGCAGAGGGGCTCACTCCTCAATGCCTAGCTTGCAATACAAGAGGAACCTTGTCTCAGAAATGAAGCGCTTAAAACAACCCCAACTACAGATGACCTCAGAGTCACTTTTACAACACCTGGAATTATTTGCTAAGTACCAGCTTTAGGCTGTTGTATGATGTATCTGGGTACAGACAGGAACAGGCCACACTTTCAAAAACACTTTGCCCATCAGTTTCTGAAGCCGGGCCAGCCTGCATTCCACATCTGTCTTCGGAACAAGGTCAAAATTCATGTGACTGGTCTCCAATTCCCCGCATTCCAGTAGAACCCCAGGGGAAGGGGAATACTTTTTGTGAACAGTACAAGGCAACAAGGAGGTGAGTAGCACCCACCGAGTTCCCTTTGAATCATAGAATCATCTGGTTGGAAGAGACCTTAAAGATCATCGAGTCCAACCGTTACCCCTGTACTGCCAGGGTCCCTACACCATGTCCCTCAGCACCACATCTACACGTCTCTTAAACACTTCCAGGGATGGGGACTCCACCACCTCCCTAGGCAACCTGTTCCAATGCTTAATAACCCCCTCTTTGACATCAGAGCAACAGGGTTGAGGGACAGGAGAGAATCTGCTGAGATTATACACCTACGGTTGAAGACTTCTGCTGTTGGAAGGTAAGCAAGGGCCGTACAGTCTATGTGATACCTGGTGGATAACCACAGCCAGAGAGCAGTTATCAGTGGTGCACACTGGAGAACACACCAAACAGGAACCCAGCTCCGTTCACCAATTTCTTTGTTTCCCATCATCTGTTGCTGGCAGAGTAGGTTTGTTACAAGTAGGAGAAAGACAGGAGGAACTGCAAAACAGCATTAAATTCCTGCAGAACTGACAAACTGGAAAACTGCTCCGCGATAAGAAAAAGCACACAATTCTGAGAGGTTCTGAAAGGTGCACTGAGGCAGGATGAACTGAGTGAAGAGGAAGGTGAGTTCTTCAGAAGAAAGCTGTGGGCTAGGCTGGATCAACAGCTGACCTTGACACAAGCATTAAGCTGTTGTAATGAAGTCAAATATGTGGGGATGCATAAAGAGGAATATCGGCTCCAGGGCACGTGGAACAGTCTTTTTACTTTGCTCAGCACAGGAAAGCTTCAGCTCTAGTATTAAAGTGGGCTTTAAGCACCACACTCGAAGACCAACGCAAACTTGAGTGAAGAGCAAGAATGATTAAGGCTGAAAAAACATGACCTCTGAGGAAGAACTGAACACCCTCATTTTATCGAGGCCAACAGCATCACAAGCTGTGGAGTGAAGGGCAATACATGAGGAAACAAGAACATGACCAAGAACAGTTCAAATATTTTTAAAAGATTACTGACTGCAGGGGAAAGGGTAGCTGTCCCTCACACCCGAGGAATTAGGCAGTAGCCCGACCCGCAGTAAGGAAGTGGCTCCTTCCATGCTCAGAACAAGTTTTCATGTTGAGGACAGCAACACACTGCACTGAGGAGAAAGTAAAACTGCTCAGGCTTCTCTTATGAATCACGTTAAATGTGGGATACTGCTATGGGACAGGGGACTCTCACAAACAGCCTACACCTTTTTCAGCCCTAGTCATTTAAAAAAACAAAACTATCTCAGTTTCAACCCCCTGTAATGTCTTTGCTTATTCTCCTACAGGGTACGTTTAGTTTCAGTGAGCTAAAAGGTACCTTCCGATTTTTCAAATTAAAACTTCACCATTTGCAAGTTCAGGTTATTTTACTAAGCGACAAAAGAAAAGTCACACCTGCTTCAAGCAAGAATAAGTCAACTCCAATCACCCTCCTGGGCAGTACACAAATTCCAGCAGTATTGGAGCATCCTGTTGGATCTTTCTCCTTTGACCAACAGAAAGCAGAAGGGGATCGCTGCCCCCTGTGTGCTGAGCCTCCTACAAGCCTAGCACAGCAATGTAACAGCTGTCACTGACGTCGTGGCACAAAGCACTGTCACACACACATACGCACGACCTTTTACTACAGCCTCAGGCTTGGTCAGGACTTCCTGAGGATGGAAAATGTTGCGCACTGCCCAAATACTCCAAAATAAAAACTAAGACAGGCAGGATTTTAGAGATGGGGAGTTAAAGCAGACAGCATTAGTCAGAGCCAGAGGAAATCTGTGCCCAGAGTAAGTTACACATTCACATTTAAACTGCAAGATCTGAAGTCACCAAACCAGGGAAGAATTAACTTGCAAGAGCTCAAGCACAAATAGGAAGCGTAAACAAATCCAAAGTACTATCCTGTTTCATCCTTTGTAATAGTTTTGGTACAAGTCTTCACCGAGGCACTTGCCCGCTTTGTTTAAATACCACCCTTCTGATCTGTGAAACGGGGAAATAAGAGAGCAGCAACAGTCCACCTTGACTGCCCAGAGCTCAGCAATTTCTTATCCAGGTACTGAACCAGACAGGACTGGTCAAGATGGAGCGCGGATGGAAGGTGATGATGAGGTAAGCAAGCACCCAGGCAGCCAAGTTCAAGCGGACTACCAAAAGCTCTAGAAGTGAACAGGCTAAGCTGCACACACGCTCCAGTACCAGCAGCGTCTTCTAACCAGCACCTCTGATCCTCTAGCTTAACTTTCAGTAGCCCCTTACAGCAGAGCAGGCAACAGCACTTCGTTTACTCACACTTCTCCAGTTCACTGAATTTCAACCTTGTTGTTGCACTTCATCGCTTTTAAAAGAAGAAAAAAGCTGAGGTTCTAGGTACCAACTCCCTTCCCACTGCAAGAAATACACACCATATTTTAGCCAATTCAAGTAAGTAGTTATTGAACACTGTTTCATTACTCCTCTCTCCTCCTCACTTGAATACTGAGTCAAATCACGCTCTGGAGAACAGGAGTCTTGAGGAATACTTACACACCACCACGCTCCATTCCAAGTAGGACATAATGAATAATTATTTGCCACTACTATTAGACTGGGATAATTGAGCAAAACCTTTTTTTAACTGGGGTTGCAATTCCAACTGCTGGTTAAAACTCTATACAGACATACAAAGACATCCTAGGGATCTCAGTAGAGACCATCACAAAAAAAAAAAATCACACCCTCAAAGCAGAGGGTCATCTCCCCTGTTAGGGAAACAAGGCAGCTCCATACCATGATACTAAATCCACCTGCACCCTCAGTGGCCATCTCTCCTACACACTAAGAAATGCAAGAGACAGAAGCCAGCAGATCCAGGTCAATCCAGCCTCCATCCTGTTTCCACAACCCTGCTGATCCCCAACCTACATCACAGCTGATGTTCAAACTTCAACCTTTTTCATACCCTGCCTGCTACTTTTGGACTGTGCAAGTTGATAAAGCAACAGGGTTGGAGAGATCCAAATGATATACAGCTTCTGTCACATGCATCCTTAAACATGATACATTTTCATCCCTCTAAAAAAAAAAACAAAAAAGGTCCAATCAACAGAAACGTTGAAGAAAGAAAAGTGCATTTGTCATTGGGAAAGCAGGGGGAGTTAAAAGAAGAATTTTCCCTATAAGCGAAGTCTGGAGGGTAGAATAAAGAACACAAACGAAATCGGGAATACTTTACTATCACCAAACCTACAGCCACGATTAAGAAAGCGGAACACAAGACACATGCGTATCACTGAAGGGATGATTTAGTGCCAGTGACACAAACAGGAACTGCACAGAGCAAAAATTAACTACGCTGCAATCATAATTTGAACTGTCCGGTTAAGCTAAAAAGCACATTTACCCTATAAATTAAAAAACCTCCCAAATCCCTCACAGGCATTAACGGTGTTCATAGTGTTGTTTGAGATGCAAATAAGAGACCTGAAGTTAAGTAACACTGACAGAAGCTCCTATTCTTCCCATTCATGGCTCAAGGGGAGTCGGCAGTAGAAGAGAAGCCACAGCCTTGTGGTAGGAGGTCTTACTAGGACAGCAAAGAGTTTTGGTAATTTTTAAGCTAACCCACCTTAACTTCAGTGCAGAAATTGCCAAATTCTAAAGAGATCTTTCATAAGCTGAGAAAACTCAAGTGCAGTAACTAATACACAAGCCAGCTGCTGAGGGGGGAGAAAAGGAACTCAAATCCTGTCTTTTGGCATCACAGATCTTAGTCTAAAGCACAAAAGTGAAGTTCTAGACAGTGGTGTTGCAGTTATTTCTTCAACTATTTCCTGTATGAGCAGAGTTCCAGTTTTGACTCTCAGCACATGCAGGAACAGCTCTCTGCCATCTCCAAAGCCTCTCCCACAAGGACAGGTAGGTGTCAGTACAACGAGTCCGTTCTGCAAGTGACACTTTAATGACAGCTCTAGGCCAGCCAACGTTTGGTTTCACGCTCCGAGCTCTATCTGTACAGCTGCCATCGCATCACGGGCAGCGGATGTCCCCAGCCCTAGGGCTGTGGTTTGATCGGGCACTGACGGTGTTCTGCGACTAGGGTTTAACCTCCTCAGGAACCCAAACCAGCAGGGTCACACCAAACTCAGAGCACTGGTGCTAACCTCGGGTAATCAGAAGCCTTGAACTTAAATTGTTCACACTCAAGAACAAAAGAGAAGCGCTGGCCCGTGTTTCACGAGAGCACAACCCAGTTCAGCAAGTGGAACACCAACGATAGCAGCTTGGGGTTTGTAACGCAGTCACTTTCATAACTGAAACATTTCCTATTTTCTAAAGTAGGATATTCAACTGCTTGCTGCAAAAAAAAAAAAGTGCTGTCAGTAAACCGAGAGCCATAACCCAGATAATGTATTTAGTAACAACCCTGCCTACTTCCTCCCCTCAACCCAAAAATTGCCAGAAACGTGACCTTCGGCAGCTGTTTGTGCCCACCACCAAACGTCAGAGGTTGGCTGAGGAGTTTCTTTTCAGCTTGTTGATGGCAGTATCACCCAAAGTGACCAAACGGAAAAGCCAAAACAAAAAACATGTCAAAATGGCAATATTAGGGCTGACGGTTACCTTGATTTTAGCATTTTCTCTACTCACTAGAACTGCACTGTCCAGTCGGGTCATCCCAGAGGAAACATAAAACACTCTAGAAAGGAGTTAAAAATAGGCCTTTTTTTGTGCCTCCTCTCACCCCCACCCTGGCCTCCTTTAGAGGGGGAAAAAAAAATCCTTAAATAAAACCATTTTCTGAAAATATGGCTCTCTCAATCCCCCTAGCAGAGTGGTTACAGTGACGAGAAACCAGTAAAGTGCAGAGAGATAGATAGATATATATAATTTTTTTTTATAGAGGCTCTCTTTCATGACTGGATTGCATTACTCTACTGCTGAGATCGTGGAGTTAACCACACCAACTCCACGACACACCAGAAAGCACACTGTCAACAGACAGGGCTCTCAGGTACAGCCAGCCAATAGATTAAACCTGACTGAGCAGTGAAGTATCAGCCACTACAGCCAGCTCAGGCAGCTGCTTCCCCAGCCATGAATTTCTCCCCTGGAATTAATGAACAGGGCTGCCTTCTGCTCATTAACCCTTCCTTCAGGAGTGCTCATAAAGCCCTTCACAGGTTTCTGCATGTAGCTTCACCCCCCGGGAAGGTTATCTGACTTACAGGATCCAGAATAACAGTTACAGCTGCTTCCCCAATGGACAGGGGTCCCTTACATGTGCTACCAGAATATATTTCAAAGTGTTAGTCTATACATAAATTGTGTAAGACTAAAGAGAAGGGTCTGTGAACATCTACCTGCCAGATCTTTCTTACATGGATATCAGATCTCAAGAATGCAGGAATCTAAAAATAGTCCAAGAAGTTTATTTTATGAATATAAAAATGGAAGTTAAAAGCTAGCAAAGATTTCTCCGAAAAGAAAGCACAATGCTTGGGAGCTGGCAGGGGAGACAGAAATCCACTGTTGCCAAAATGCAAAATTTCTGTTTAAATTGTGACCATCAAAATACACAAAAAGAAATGTAAACTGTAATATAAATACTAGTACTTTCCACTAAAATCCTAGTAAAAAACCTTGTTAAACCTTTAGAAAACCCAGAACAGAACCAGAAAGGACAAAGTCTGAGAACAAAACTCAACATCAGCATCATAAAAAGTGCAGGAGCTAGGAAAGAATGGTGTTTGGGAAGTTTTAAGTACACCCTGCTTCCAAAGGGAATAATCTATCAAACCACAGGAGGTAACCAGAACCGCCACCATCACCGCTAACACAAAGGAGCGGTGACTGGGGGAGGCAGCGCAGGAAGGGGGAGAGAGAAGGGGAAGGGAAAAGGCAAAGGAGCTAAAAAGGGAGCTGCGGTAATGGCTACCAGAACCTCAAGGAATTCCCATAGGAAAGAATAAATCCTCCACGGCTTTTCAAAATAAACCATCCACGCAACAAATGCACTCGGCTCAGTAACAGTCATCTGCCCACCAAATTTTCAGGAATATAGTTTTGTGCCTGTACTAAACTCCAAAAACTTCACACAACGGTTCAGAATACAGGTAACTTCTTGCAGCCTCCTCATCCTTCTGAGCCACAGAACCCTGCAGGAAAACAGCTTTTCCAGAGGAAGCAACACCAAATTTAAAACATCCCTTTACAATTCTTTAATCAACTTTAATTCTCAATTTGAGGAGCCAGTGGCTGTGGGTCAGAGGCCAGCCAGGTTACCACAGCACAGAACACGCCAACAGGACATCCCTAGGGGCATGATCCTGCAGATCAATATTTTATCTTTACATCCAACAGGCAGCATGCACTTCCAGAGGATGGAGAGTAGCATCTTGTTACTGGCAAAAAATAAGGATGACTAAGAAGAACAGGCATTATTAGTATGAGTGGTAGTATTCCCAGAAATTCAGCATGAGCAAGTGCTAAAGCCATCCTCTAGTCAGGAGTTCCACCAGCTTATGTAGGACTACTTGGACCGTGTGTTTTAGCTCCGCACACGTGCTGACTGTGGTTCCTCCAGACAGGTTCAGAAGCACAGCTGTAAAGATAGGAGCTCTCTGGGCTCCATCTCCAGTAAAACCACTTCCAGTCACATGCTCCATTAGGAAAGTTTCTGCTATTCAGCAAACATTGTACTCCAGATTTCATGAGCCCGACTCGCAGCAGTGACTATTCACAATTAAAACACATCCAGAAACATTCCAGCTTGCCACAAGACACACATTTGCTGGTTCCTGCCAAAAATGGCTTTGACAAAAATATTTTCTAGCAGTCAGGCATATGAATGGGAGGCAACGTAACAGCAGAGGCTGTAATAACTGTTCTCGGGAGCTAATTTTAATGTAAGCACAGTGAACCAGAAAATAGATGTGACCAGCTGGCTCAACTCATCCCCGGGCCCACAACCAGGCGCGCACACGAAGAGCCAGTGTCTCACCTGGTCTG
>NW_010406926.1:419-770 GCF_000710305.1 Buceros rhinoceros silvestris | reverse complement strand
GCCACTCTGGACCCCGTCACCTGAGAGTCGCGGCGCTGCCACCGAGCGCTGCTGCTGCAGCGGCCCTTGCCTGACCCGGTGCGATGGACGTGTCGCGCAGGAGACGCCTGGGCGTCCCGGTCTCCGCCAGCAGAGCTCAGAGAACTGACGCAATGCTAAAGCGAGGAGCCACCGCCAGCCCCTCGGGCTCGCCAGCTATCGCGACCTCCTCAAAGAGCATCCAAAATCTCAAGAACACGTTTCTGTTTAGCCTTTGCGCAGGCAAGAAGACATTTAGTAAGCCCAATAATCCGAACAAAGCCACGTTAGTGCCCTCGGAAAAGCCGGAGGAACACAAAGAGCCTATTCACT
>NW_010406926.1:0-224 GCF_000710305.1 Buceros rhinoceros silvestris | reverse complement strand
AGCGGTGCGAGCCATAAATCAGAAATCAACTTTCCCACTGCCGAGGGAGGGGAAGGAGGAACATAAGCCCCATTTCCACCCGGGAATCACCGTGGAAGGCAGCTATTGTGGAAAAACACGCACCCACCCCTGAGCAGCGGAGGGGAGAACCACCTCCAAAGCCCCGGGGTGTGAGCCCGCAGACATGTGTCCTAACGGGCAGCGGCACAAAGGAATGCCCGCGC
>NW_010406925.1:2905-3253 GCF_000710305.1 Buceros rhinoceros silvestris | reverse complement strand
TCTGTGGGGGCTCCCAGTGACATGGAATGCGGGCATCACCCCCTGGGATGGACACAGCTGGATGTGGCAGTGCTGCAGGTGTCACAGAGGGGTGCCCATCCTCAGGGTGCCCCTCCTCAGGGCGCCCAGGCTGTACAGCTGGTGGGCCCCAGTCTGGAGGAAAGAAGGAGGAAAGGGGAGGCTGGGGCCCTTGGAACTGTTTTCCAGCAGCTCCAAGTGTGGGAGACATGCACCTCCCACGTGCTGGTGCGTGCACCTGGAGTCTCCCAGGAAAGGTTATCGGCTAATCACCCTGCCCCTCTGTCTCTACCCAAATGTCACTGTTGTTGTCGCTGGGGCTGTGAGCTC
>NW_010406925.1:2042-2771 GCF_000710305.1 Buceros rhinoceros silvestris | reverse complement strand
GAGCCCTCCCAGTGCCATGTGAAGCAGCTGCCAGGGCCTGGCCCTGCCGTGGCCCCTGTCAGCGGAGCTGGAGCTGCTGGCAGCTGGGGAGGGGGCTTGGAATGCAGCAGGTTCAGGATGAGTCCCCAGGGGTTGGTCCTGGGCTGGTCACAGGGCTCCAGCTGTCCTCCATGTCCCCAGCCACTGCGCTAGGACTGCAGGAAGGGTTAGGGTGCTGGGATGGGGTGCAGCACTGGGGACACCCTCTGGTCCTGACCTGGGAGTCAAGCACAGGGGCTGGACCAGGGGCACTGCTGGGGCGTGGTTGCCACCATACGATGGGCACGGGCAGGGTGGCTGTGTTGGGCTGGCCATAGGGGCCCCAAGACTGCCCCATGTTTATTCTGTGGGGCCAGGGCCAGAGGCTCTGGGAGGTCAGCCAGAGCCAGAGGCAATGGGAGGTCTGCAGGGTCTGTCTGCAGGACAGGTCGGAGCCCCTTTGCTCCAGACGCAAGGGAGGACCCAGGCAGGGGAGTAAAGGCAGCTCTGGCAGCAGCTGTGTCTGTGGTGCCCACCCACGCTGCCAGGAAGCCTAAAAATAGCCCCGCAGGGCTCAGCAGATGGAGCAGAAGGGCCAGAGCCCTATTGCCTCAGGCACCCTGCCAGCCCCCTGCACAGTGCCAGGGGCTGGGAGGACAGCAGGACCATGCAGCATTTTAGAGCTGCCCCGAGCCACTGCTGACTGTTGCT
>NW_010406925.1:1651-1912 GCF_000710305.1 Buceros rhinoceros silvestris | reverse complement strand
TGCCTGTCCCCCGCCACCTACGTGGTGCGGCATGGTGTGGCATGGCATGGCATGGAACAGCATGGCAGCAGCCAGTGCCCTCTGCATGGAAACCAGCAGGGTCTGTCCCTGCTGTGGTTAAAACTGGAAAGCCCATGATGGTGCACCCTGCATGGGGAGGCTGGCAGTCCCTGGTGAGTTCCAGAGGTGCCTGAAGCTGCTGGCACCACAGACAGGGCCTGGGTCTGTGTGGGGATGGGGAGCACTGTCTGTGTCCTGCCT
>NW_010406925.1:1087-1440 GCF_000710305.1 Buceros rhinoceros silvestris | reverse complement strand
CTGCTGGGTAGTATGGCTGGCAGGAGGTGGCCCACATGACACAGTGAAGATGTCCAGCTGAAGGACTCTCCTTGATAACTTGCCCTGGTCCTGCGGACAGCAAGTCTGTGGCTTGTGAGGCAGCTGGAGCCTGGAACTGAGGGTCCAGCTCCTGGGCTGGGTTGGTGCAGCCAGAGAAGAGACCTCCCTGGGACCGCCCTGCAGTGGCTGGGACAGCTGGGCCCCCCGGCTGCTCTCGGCCCCTCGCCACAGCGTGGGAGAGCAAACTTCATCTCTTGGCAGCAGCAGCATTGCCATGGCAACTGGCAGGGCGCTGCCAGGCGGGCAGGCAGCCCTGACGTGGGCATGGGAAG
>NW_010406925.1:470-918 GCF_000710305.1 Buceros rhinoceros silvestris | reverse complement strand
AGCACATGCATTTGTGCATGGGTGTGCCTGGTGGTACACAGGCATGTGTGGTGGTCCAAGCACATGCACGAATGCCTGTGTCTGTGTGCACACACGTGTGTGTACACGGGAGAGGTCGCTCTCTGCTCCAAGGGGGATCCTTTGGCTCTGTGGCACTGTCTGGGCAAGCGGTACCCCACCAGTCTGGCAGGGCTGATCCAAACTGTGGGAGCAGCAGGTTCCCCCCAAAGCCATGGGATCTGTAGCTTTGTGTTTGTGGGGCAGATGAGCCCTCTGACTTGGGTCCCTGCCTGTGCGTGTCCTGGGGACCCTTGGTCACAAACCTCTGCCACGCTCCAGAGTACAGGGGGTGCCCACAGCCACCCCAGGGCTCTGCCTCTATTTGTTCTGCCCGAAGCCCAGGCTGATGCTCAGGGCAGGGAGCGGGAGTCAGGTAAAGCTGCCCCTG
>NW_010406925.1:0-235 GCF_000710305.1 Buceros rhinoceros silvestris | reverse complement strand
AGGGTGGGCTGCTGTCCTGCCGGGCGAGTGCCCCGTGCCCAGCCACCGCATCCCTCCCGCTTCGCCTCGGCCCCAGCTGTGAGTGAGCACCCCCTCCTTTGCCTCTCGGAGAGCCTCTGTTCCCCCCCTTTGGCATTTCTCCGCCTCTAATTGACCTGTCAATGGGCAGAGATAACAGGGAATTCGTTAGCTCTCCTCTTTGATGTCTGCCCGCGCTGCCCCAGAGCGCAGCGCC
>NW_010406924.1:8865-17772 GCF_000710305.1 Buceros rhinoceros silvestris | reverse complement strand
CCCCGCCTGTCACCCGGGGCCGGACACCGCCCTCCTTGCTGAACACGGTTCAGTACCAGCGACCCTCCAGCGGCACCATGATGTCCTCCTCGCCAGACTGGCCTGGCAGCGGGGCCCGCCTGCGGCAGCAGTACTCCTCCTCCAAGGGCGACAGCCCTGAGATGAAGCAGCGCACGATGCACAAACAGGTGAGTTCGGGGGCTCTACCAGCTCCGGGCGTTGAAGGGGACAGGTGGGGCCAGCCCGACCTGGAGAAGAAATCAGCCAGTGAGGATTGCTGCGGTGGGAGGGGATGTCACGGTGGCTCTGAGTTACCGCATCAGGGCCAGCCCCACGGTGGCATTGCCTGTGGGGGACGTGCCTTGGCTCTTGCACCCAGCTTGGCTGAGACAGAGACCCTCCAGGGACGGGGACACAGACCAGTGTTCATTCCCCCTGTTCCTCCGTCACGTGGCACGCTGGCGTGTGACTGCTGCAAGGCGGTCGGTGGCAGAGACATGAGGACGATGGCGGCTGTGCCTCTGTCCTGCGCTACCATCTTGTCACAGCTTTGCCTCTCCATGCCCAGGCTCTCATCCCATGCCATAGTCAACCCCGCGCCATCTCCCAGACCTGGACCAGGCTCTAATCTTCTCTTGTAACTAAGAGTCTCCCTAAAAGTCTCCCTGCTGCTGTTCCTGTCCCAGCGGAGCCACAGCACTCCTGGACACTCGTGTTTGCTCTGAGACCCTCCTGTCAGTGCATCTGGGGAGGTGAGAGCGGTAAGGAAGTAGCGTGCTCCCCACCAAGAACGAAGTTCCCGCTGTGCAGAGCTCTGCAGGGATGCAGGTCCCAGACCACGTGCTGGTCTGCGCAGAAGCAGATGTCACAATTGGTGGTGCTAGAATTGAAAGCAGTAGGTCACAGACCCAGGGCCCGCTGGTTTGCCTGGCATGGATAAATTGTTTTTCTAGTGCTCGTTTATTCATTCTGCATTGCAGAACTCACCCTGTAGAAAATTAACACAGTAGGGCCTTTCAGTGCCTAAAGGAAGAGTTTTAAAATTAACACAAACCCAGAGAACGTGGACGACTGGCAAGAGCTCGCTGCGCCTCAGCCCAGCCTCAGGGTCCAGGCACCGTCCCGGCAGTACGGTGATGGAAGAGCAGCAGAGCTGGTGTAACTACCTCTGCTTTACACGGCAGCCGTGGAGGCCTTCGTCGGGGCTGCCCGCTGCAGGCTGTTGTATCAGCCCCATCTGAGGCTGCTCCGTGCACCCGGTATCGATTCATAAGCGCTGGCATTAGCAAACATGCTGTGTAGCCCCGTGGTGCGATGTGGATCAATACTCATTAGGTGCAGAGGGCACAGAGCTCTGCGAGCAGCAGCAGCCCCTTTGGTAGCAGAGTTTCTTCCAGAAAGACAACAGTGACCTCCTGGTGACCTTCGGAAAGCCTTGGCCAAGTTGTGTTTGCAGATCTTTCCTCCACCCACCCCTATTTATTCCCTCAAAGTTTCTCTCAAGACCTGAAATTCTCAGCTTCTCCCACCCTTGACTGTGCATTTGACTTGGGCGTTCGTGGCGTCTGTAAACCCCAGTGAACCTGCTCTCTCAGAGTTGGTGGCATTAAATGCTGTGTGAGGACAAAGAGGTCCCATTTGATGGCCATTTTAGTGGACATCCATGAACATCGTTCCTGCCAGCCAGAAGCACTTCCTCTCCATCTGCTGAACTGACTTCCAGACTGTCCCAGGCCAGATCAGCTGTCCTTCACTTCTTCAGAGGAGGAAGGAAGAGGCAGAAGGACTTGTGCGCAGTGGGCTGAGCTCTGTTCATAGACATCCTTTAACCAACAGTCTTCACGCTGCTGAAATGAACCTGCGTGGCCACTGCTCCTTGGGCCCGAAATCCTGAGCAGCCGTGCCCGAGCTGGAGGTGCAAGAAAAAGCCAAAAGATGCGAGCTGGGTGAGGATTTATAGCAAGTGATGATCATGAGCCAAGCCTGAAGCTTCTGATTGAACATTCTGGAAGTAGAAGGCCAGACTGGAAGATGGCATGGGAAATCCCCCAGCCCCAGTGAGGTGATGAAACCCGTCCCCGCTCCTGGGTACAGGACCTCCTGTTGTGCTGCTTGCCAGCGACTGGGCTTCTCCACTGTCCAGAGGTTTCGATGCAGGAGAAGGTCCCTGACATTTCTGACTCGTTAACTTGATTTCCCTTGACCAAGTCATCCAGATCCCTTGTGTTCTTCCAGGATACTGTTTCTTGCAGTTTGTAATGAGCCAGGATGGAGGGCACATAGCTGGAGGTGCACGTCCTCGACCTCGTGGTTGTAAAACACTTGGGCAATGCTCTTTGCAGTCCCTGCCCAGGCTACGGCTGAGACGCGGCTGCCGTGCCCCTGGCTCCTGCCCCTAGAACAGCGCTGCTCCCCGAGCTCGCGCAGCTGCAGGAACACACCTAGAGCTGGACTACCAAGGCGTCGAGCATTTAGACCTCTCCGGCATCATGGGTGTAGTCTCAGCCAAAAGGAAACCTTTATTTTCCAAGAAGGCACCTGACCAAAGGTAGTGTTTCAGTCTGCACAAAATCTCCACAGCAAGGAAAATGATGGTGCAGTGAAAGAGGCTGGAGAGGTTGGTGAAACCTCTGCTCGCGGAGTGAATATTCCAAATCAAGCCGCTCCATTTGCCTGCAGCTCAGCGCCTTCTCCAGTCGTGTCCTCCTGAGGTGACAGGACCTGCTCACAAACCCGGGCTGTCCCTTCCAGCAGGACTCCGCCGCAGCACATCGTTGTATGTCTGTTCCGTGGGAGCGGCACAGGGGAGAATTTGGCCCGTCAGAGGCCGTTAGACCTCCAAGAACGTGCAGGTGCAGAACAGGAGTTGTTCCTGCCCTAGCCCCGGCCGCTCTGGTAGCTCAGGCTTGTTCGTGGCTGTTTGAGCAGCGTGGGAGAGGGTGTGCTTGGAAGGAAATCCTCTCTCTGCAGCTTCATGACCATTTGTGTTACAGGTTTTTCTGTTGTTACGGTGTATGTTTCATTGTAGGCCCCTTCTCCTGTGAACCCCAGTGCCCTGGACCGCACTGCTGCTTGGCTTTTGAATATGAACATGCAGTTTTTAGAAGATGAAAGCATTGACCCAGATTCCAAGCACAGGGATAAGCTCAGGAATAAGGACGAGCTCAGCCAAGCAGAAAAGGTAAAACCTGATTGGATTGAAACAAGTTTCTAAATAGAGAGAGAATTTCCTTGAATGTCGCTCATCGGAGCACCCTGGGGGCAAGGTGGGCTGCATGGCTGTCACTGCCTAGGAGAGAGGGCTGACAGGTCGCTCTCTGCCTGGCTGCTCAGCCTCACAGGGCGCTTCTGGGGAAGGTTTGGGAGGTTTTCACACACTGTGACTGGGATTACCCTCTGATGAAAGCCAGTAAGAAAAGCAGGAGCCAGGAGTCAGATGCCGGTGCTGCTCCGCAGCAAACTCTGCAGCCAGCCATGCCTGTTGCTGTCCCCATTCCTGCCCTCCCGGCTGCAGGGGAAGAGAAGCCCACCTAGAGGAGAGAGGAGAGCGAGGTCCAGGTGGCCTCGTGCCTCACAACAGGGACTGTAGCGAGAAGCAGCTTCTGTGTCAAAGGGTCAAACAGACCTAAATATTAAGACCAGCTTCTGGTCTCAGAGACAGCACTGGGCTGGGGTGGCTTTGCTGTTGCCCTGACAATGCCCTGAGCTTACAGATGTGTCACACAGTGTCACACAGACCGGGCCCTGACCAGTCTGCGGCTCTGTCAGGCACCCACCGCCCGGGAGAGACCCTGTGCTGCTGGTGAAGCGGAGGGTGCTGCTCACATCCCGCCTTCCCAGATGAGCCTGTGGTGGGGGAAGCAGGGAAGAGACAGGAGGCCTGGCCAGGGTTGATAAAGCAGGGTTAGAAATACGGATGCAGCAGTCGAGAGCAGAGAAGATCCCGTCTTTGCTGATTGCTGCTTCTGCAAGGTGCTTTCTCAGCAGTCTGGCTTTTCAGGACCGTGCCGCTGGGCACAGTGATGGCATGTGTTCTCGATGTGACTCTCCTCTGTCACAGCAGCCCCATGTTACCACCCGGTCCCACAGAAGTGTAGACATCATGCTCCATGAACACCCTCCTGTTTTTCCAGCACAGGTGTACTTCTGGCTTTGTTACGGTCGCCTTCCTGTTCTCATTTGCCGTGCTGCATCATTTCAGGACCGTCACCTGTTAAATTCAGGTGCAATGCCACAGGCAGATATCATAGGGAGGTACAAGGTGACAGCTTCCAGCTGCCCCAGGGAGAGCCTGGCAGAGTTGGATGGGAGTGCAGCCCATTTCTTACTGGCTTTCTGCTCCTTGGGTATTCCTGTAAATACACCAAGTCGAACTGATCAGATAGCGGCTGACACAGAAAAATGTACACGCTTAGCAGGCGCTGCTTGCAGAGGTACAGAAATCTTAACTACCATCGAAGCAGAGACACTGGTAGGCAGCAAATCAAAGGGAAGGTGTTGTCAGACTGGTGCATTGCTGCATTTAGTCACTGAAGGGCTCCTGAAAGGGTTCAGTGCTCATTTGAGTCTGCAGCGGAGACGGCAGTGGCGAGCGTTGCTGTTGTCAGTGGAGCTGCAGCGAGGCGAAATGCCGAAGGACCACACACCAAGAAACGTGTGCTGGCCTCCTCCAGCTCCCGCGGGCGGGCAGATGGCCCTCCGGCATGGCCGCGATGCCTGCCAGGCATCGCTAATCCCCGTCCTGGCACCCTTTCTGTCACCTGGGCTCAGTCTTCACCAGGTGGGCGCTCCCAGGCACTGCCTCATTTCCGTGCCGTGAGGCCACTGCCCTGGGACATGCTGGGGTCACCCTGTCCTATGCAGGGAGCACAGGCAATGGTGGGATTACAAACTGTGAGGGTGTTGCAGCAAACCAGTCCCAGTTCAGAGGGACCCCCACCCTCCGGAGCCTGCTCTCTCATTCTCATGCAGCATCTTCTCTTACCTCGCTGTCACATCAGTCACTGACATTAAAGATCACCATTAGCATAATCTCTCTCCCCATTACTGTAAGACGTGAATGGTAACCGGGAATGAGACAAGTGTTCTAGAGACAGGAGCGACTCCTGCGGTCTCTGAGGCCTCTCTGCTATCATTTGAGCTCACTTATGCTGCTCCTATTTTAAGGCTAGGGTAGGTATTTAATCTTTCCTGTTCAAGAACACCTTTCTGTCTGACCTTAGTGCTTCTGTGCAACTGTACCAGCGTTTGTGCTCCTCATCGCTCCAGGTTACATGTGCAAACTGTGTCGTTTCAGTGCTGCAGTAAAAGCTTTGCTAAAGGAAAAACCAGAGTGATCTGTCCGTGCCCAGGCAGGAGGAGCTCGGAGGACCTGTCCATCTGCCAGCCTGGCGGTGCAGGAAGACCAGCAGCATTAAATATCAGTCCTTGGGAGCTGCAGTTCCTTTTGCTGTCAGCCCATCAGTTAGTGGGGTGAGAGTAGGAGAGCAACGTGGCTGTCCACGGGCCGGGTGTCTGGCTGAGCAGTGCATGGGCAGCAGCCTGGCTGCCTTCTGCCGCCAGCCGGAGCTGACCTGCTGGTCAGACCCCCAGCAGGACTCTCAAAACTGGGACACAACCGAGTCCATCGCTGGAGCGCTCGCACAGGCGATGGTCGAGGGGGAAGGGCAGCTTCTCAGCTAGCCAAGGCACCGGCGCACTCCTGTCGCTTCATGAGTATCGCTTGCAGCGTTGTAGCAGACTTCGTGACTCAGGTGGGAGGTTTTTTCCCATTTCTGACGCTTTAAAAGCAGCTTGTCAAATTATCAGCTGCTGTTAAATATTCTAAGGTTATTCCAGTTGAGATTTTTTTTAAAGACTATTACAAAGATAATTTTTTAAATTAAAGTGGGTTTTTCTGTACAGATACACACAAGATTTTCCTTTAGCAAAGCAAGTTGTACTGAGTGCTGTGCTTCTGCAATAGCTGAACCCAGTTTTACTGAGCTAGAAAGCTCAGTAAATTAAAAGCTTAATTTTTTAATTGCTTTATGTGATTCTGCTGTGGATTTGTAGCTCCAACTGAATGAACAGTACCACTGTGGGGTCTTGGCTTTATGCAGCAGCTCTTCTTGGGCTGAACCCTGGTTTGACACCCGATGGTGTAGATCGCTGGGCCCCGTGAGCAGGGCTCACTGTTCACTGCCCCGCTCACGCCAGCGAGTTGCCCTCACCTCGATGAAGGGTGCTTGCCTTGTGCCAAGGTGGCAGTGGCCTGTGCCGGTCACTGCCACAGGGCCCTAGGCACTCACAGCTCGTGCTCGGCTTCCAGCATGTCCAAAGCACCCACATTTGTTCCTGTAGACTGAAGAGCTCACGTGTAAACCCAAAACCCCACTGGTGCAGCTCCCCCTGCCTGCGTTCAGCCCTGTGCTCTCAGTGTGAGGATGATGCCAGCCGCGTTTGCCATTTGCTCACTCTAACCTGCATTCCCCATGTGAAATGCCAGACTCTGCTAACAACCCATTCTCTGAACCTGCCAGTGACCTGCCCGCCCCGTGGAACGCAGCATCGCTCCTAGTGCAGTGTGGAGAAGACTGAAGAGGAGGTGTCGGCAAGCGGGGTTTTCTGATACGGGTTTGCAGCCAGTTTAATGCAAGAAGAGGGGCATAAGCGGTTAGGGGGAAACCCTGGCAAGGGCAAAGCCCTACTAGGTAACATGCCACATGTGTTTTCTCCTCCTGTGTCTGTCCTTGCGTGCTGTAGTATCAGCAGGACCTAGTGGTGCTGCAGGACAAGCTTCGCATCTCCAACAAGAAGCTGGAGGAGTATGAGACTCGCTTCAAGTGCCAGGAGGAGACAACACAGAAGCTGATGCTGGAGTACCAGGCCAGGCTGGAGGAGAGCGAGGAGAGGCTCCGGAGGCAGCAGGAGGATAAGGAGATCCAGATGAAGGGCATCATCAGCAGGTACGGGGGAGGTGGGAGTGCTGGGGTTGATGGTAAGGCAGGCAGCCTGGCTGGCAGTAGAGCTGACCCCTGTTCAGGAAAATCGGCTTTGTTTGGAGGTGCAGGCAGGTTCCCATGGCTTTTTTCCAGCATTTATCCACTTTCTGCCCCTCTGGGTTAGAGCCCTTGGGGATGGGGGGGGTTGTTCAAGCCCTGACTCTTTGGGTCCCCCCATCAGTGTTACCTGGGACAAGGAAAACCCCAACATTTTCCTGGTTCACAAAGGCAAAACTTCAGGGGGGGGATTGCTGGCAGCCCACCCCCGTTCTTGGAGGATCTGGCAGAGAAGAGTAGAGCCAGAAAAAAGACTACTTCTAATCCTGGTCTGTGTGAAAGAAGAGGTCGTGCCAATGACTGTGTGTCTCCTTTGTGCTCAAATGCACGACTGTGGGTCCTGGGAGCATCTTGGTCTGTGCCTCAGC
The DNA here is from genome assembly GCF_000710305.1 of Buceros rhinoceros silvestris. NCBI lineage: Eukaryota > Metazoa > Chordata > Aves > Bucerotiformes > Bucerotidae > Buceros > Buceros rhinoceros. The sequence continues at coordinate 10,364 of NW_010406924.1, read as the reverse complement.
ATTGCGATTTCAGCTGAGATGGTTTGCCCTGGTGTGGATGATGGGGGTTGCTGTATGAGGCTGGTCCCACCTGCAGACTAGCTGCTCTAGTACCTCAGACCTCTTCCTGTGTGCTTCAGAGATGTACATCACCCCTTTGCTTCCTCGGTGTCAAGCACTAAATGCAGACGTCATCTCTATCAGTCACTCAGGGTGGCTGATTCAGACGTGTATGAGACCAGTATCTGCGCTTGGCAGAGCCCAGCAAATGTGATTTTCTTCTTGTCTGTTCGGCTACCAGACTGATGTCAGTGGAGGAGGAGTTAAAGAAGGACCATGCAGAAATGCAGGCTGCTGTGGACTCCAAGCAGAAGATTATTGATGCACAGGTGAGTCCCCCATACCAAGGGCTGCAGCACTTTTCAGAGCGAGCCTGCCATCATGTACCTCCCTGCTGTGCAGCCCCGCAGCTCCAGCACGGCGAGAGCGTGCACCTGGGTGAGTCAGCACCAAGCTACGGTCAGTGACAGAGCCGGTCACACCTCGGCAAGATGCGATTTTCTGTCACAGCATTCACATTCCTACAGCTGTTTCCAGCCTTGGAGCACGGCAGGTGACACAGCGGATGTCGGGGGTGGCTGTTTGCGGAAGGATCATGCCCACAGTTCAGTCAGTTTGTAGAAGGATTTACATCCTCGTTGGCTCAGTCTGAGGGCGCTGGAGCCTTGCTTGGTGCTTCATGTTCCAGTAATACTTACAGGGTCTGGAAACAGGGACACACAGCCTGGCCAGGGCAAAGCCAACATGTTTTTTCAGCCTTTGGGTTGTGGCTTGTGGGTTGGGGAAGCTCAGTTATTGCTGTAGCTCACAGGGGCAGAGGAGCATCAGGTGGTGGGTGCCAAACACTCTGCTTGGAAAAGAGAATCTGGAAACACGGCCCATTATCTTTTAATTTGTCTAGGCAGAGACAGCATCTTCTCAGCAGCCCGGCCTTCCAGCAGGTTGTGGCTGGGTGATAGCACACTCCAGGCTTACTCCTAACAGCCCTATTAATCACTTGCGAGTCACTACGCATGACTAATTTACTGTATGGCTAATTAAAAAGGAGATGAGACAGTAGTAACTTTGTAAAAGGAATCACTGTTTTTCTGTAGAGTAATTTGTTCCAAGCCTGTAACTCATCATGTTCCCTTCTGCACTCGGCGAAGCCTCGCAGCTCCAGTGACGTGCGTGAGGTGTGAGCGGCACAGCCTGCCAGCAGCCCTCGACGGGCTCTCCTGGCTCCTGCCACCCGGGGAGGCTGGTACCAAGAGCCAGCCTACACTGGGCTCTTTCTGCCATCTCAGACTGTTCAATAGTGATGGACGTGGCCATACATGGACCTTCCACGTTACACCCAGTGCCCCTTGGCATCGGTTCTGTGCCCTCCCTCTAAAGGCAGGCAGAGAAGGATGGTGACGATGGTGACTTGCTCAGTGTCGCAAAGAGCCGGAAAGGCAGAAGCAGGATGGCGCCGGACG
>NW_010406924.1:7478-8846 GCF_000710305.1 Buceros rhinoceros silvestris | reverse complement strand
AGGTAAGCAGAGTAGGATGGTGACGATGGTGACTTACTCAGTGTCACAAAGAGCACGAATGCCAGAAGCAGGCTGCTGCAGCACGGAAGCTCTTGCTTCCATCCTTACCATACTCTAATTGGTGAGCATTGCCATCAAAGCCATCCTAGGAGGCCACAAGTCATTTAAACTATTAATTTACACTAACAAAATCAATTAAACACTGACGGGAATAACTGTCTTGGGAGAGCACTAGGTTTTAGAAGAGGAATCTTATCATCTTTGTAACAGCCGCAGTTAGAGCAAACAGCACAAGAAATTTCTGTGTAACTGGAGAATTAGATAGATGAACTATGTTATCTCCATTTTCTTCAGGAATTTCAGATTAATTTAGCTCACATGGCACAGGCAAAGTACATTTGTGACCCTACTAATAGCAGCAGACCTTAACAAATGATGTATGACCCTTAAAAAAGCCACCCTGAGGAACACCAAAGAGCTCAGAGAGGATTGCCTGGGTCCCTTCCGAGCCAGACTGTTCTGTGAAAGGTCCTGCACCAAGAGGCTCAGGACCAGCCCTGGCATCGTGGCGGGACAGGTCTGGGCGCCCTTCCACTGACCGTTCCCCTCTGCTCCTTTGTCCGCAGGAGAAACGCATTGCTTCCCTGGATGCTGCCAACGCACGGTTAATGAGTGCCCTTACTCAGCTCAAAGAGAGGTACAGCATGCAGACACGTAATGGGATCTCCCCCACAAACCCAACTAAATTGCAGATTACAGAGAATGGAGAATTCAGAAACAGCAGTAATTGTTAACGCGTGGAGGGCGTGCCGCAGCAGAGGAGGCCTGGCCAGAGAGACCGTGCAGCAGCAGGTGTGAGCCGCGGCTTCAGAGAACGGCTGCTCTCTCCCCCTGAGAAACCAGCTCCTTTCTGCGGACGGCGCGCTTGACTGAGCCGGTGTGGGAGATGCTCATGCCAGCACATTCAGGGGACGGGAAGATCGAGTGTGAGATGAGTGGCATAAGGAGATAACATCTATCTGAGAACCGCTGTCACTGTTGGATTTAAATCAGTGTTTAATGTTTAAACAAGAGTAACCTTTTCCTTCCAAACTGCCCAAAGGATATGCCGCACCCCTCCCAGCAAGGAATAACGTCCTTGTCATTTCCGCAGTAAGCAAAATAAAGGGAGCTGGGCAGAGCCCGCAGCAGGCTGTGGCCCAGTAAGCCCAGTTAACGTGTGCTGCTGGGTGTAGCCGTACGAGGGATGGCAGCAAAGCGTGGCCTGCTCCTCCCGTGCCTCCCCTGGAGCACAGCCCCCTCCCAGCGCAAACCCTGAGCCCAGGGGGGCTGTCTTGCCTTCGGTGGCTTTTGTGAGGCCACTGACTT
>NW_010406924.1:7041-7358 GCF_000710305.1 Buceros rhinoceros silvestris | reverse complement strand
TGAGGCCACTGACTGGTGCAGCAGGCGACTGTCCTACGCAGCTAATTAGCATTTAATTAACTCCGCCCATAGAGGGAGCACGGTCCCGATGACAGGGCAGGGCAGCGTGGTACCCAAAGGGGTGCTGCGCGGGGACCCGCAGAGGCAGGGCGGCGGCGGAGGGCATGGCTGGGGGTCCCCGGGCAGCCCAGGGCAGCAGAGCGAGCGCATTGGAGAACAGCAACTTGATTCCTCTCTACAGCTTCTGCGCTCTCACAACTAATGGGGAAGAGTCTTTGTGAGCAATAGTCCCAGGGCACTGTGTCCCCCACACACGC
>NW_010406924.1:2317-6971 GCF_000710305.1 Buceros rhinoceros silvestris | reverse complement strand
GGGCTCTGTGCCCCCCACACCCCGTCTCCCAGCCACAGAATAAAGTCAGTGTTGCCTGAGCTTGTCCCTGAGCGGTGAATGAGGGACAGGGGCTGGCTTTCTTGGTGCCCATTGTGGTAGAGGGGGAGCGAGGGGCGACTGAAATGGCCAGCGTCTTGCTTGACAGAGGGTTCGTTATGGGGATGTCATGCTCTGTGCAGAGATTTTTTTACTATTTCTGGGGAGAAAAACAAACGAGAAAAAGCCCTGAAGAACCATGAAGATCGGTAATTGTATTTCTTTTCTTTCACAGTATGCATTAGAAAAAAAAAGATCCCATTTTCTGGAATACTGTCCTCTTTAAATTGGGAATGAGCACTGCATGGAAATTAACCGGCTCGAAGAATGTAAAACAGGCTCGTAAGGGAGTAACCACCAAGAACAGCAGCCACCACCGAAACCCCCTTGTCAGGAGCCCTGGGCAGGCATAAGCCAGGATTAGACTTTCCTAACTGCTGAAACACGCAGATCCGGCACATTCAGACACGTTGTGCTCAGCGGAGGGGTCACCTCCGTAACGGGGGGTTGTGCCGCTGACCTGCCGCCACGGTGTGTTTGTTGGTTTGTGGTGTTTTTTTTCCTTAAGTTAGTCCGTCACGACTCCCCCTCTCAGAGCAGGGCACTCGTACCGAGAGCCAGAGAGGTTTCTCCGGGAGACGCTGCCCGTGTACAGTGTACAGGACATCCGCCTATTCCTCCCACTAAGGTTTAACACACTGCTCCACGCCTGTCCTAGCTCCTCCTGCCATGTGTAAATGTACAGTCAAAGGGACTAGGATGCTCGCTGGGCTCTGCACAGCTTAGGTACCGTCTCCAGCCTCACTCTACCCAGGCTGCCTGAGCAGGACACTTTTCCAGTAAGCTCTGCATTGCCACGCTGCCCCGCAGCCGTCAGGCTCACTAACAGCATTCTGCCATGTGCAATTGTTCTCAAAATTAAAGATGCTTTTATTTGTTTTCCTAAACGTTTTTGTGTTCCCTGGAAGCCTCGGGTCCAGCCCGGTGCAGCTTGGTCCGTGGAGGAGCGACCGTGTTGCACTGAGCTCTCCGCACCCCGCCAGCACCTGCCGAGTGGTGCGGTCCCACAGCAGACCCCCAACGGAGCTCCTCCGAGAAAAGTAATGAGTGTTTATGACGAGTACAGTCACCTTTGAATTGTGGAGCCTAGCGCAGATGGCGTTGAAGAACCTCACAAAACTGACAAGGTCACAACTGGAGAAAGACGCAGACAGGTTAGGAGTACCCCGGGTGCTGGGAACCGTTGGTACGTACACTTCCCTCTGCCACTGGCTCAGCCCAATCCATTGTCAGAGCCCTGCAAAAGGACTGGTTTAACCGCTGCTGCCCTGAGATGTATGTTTAGAGCTGCTTGGGTTTGAGTTCCAAAATATTTGTGTTGCAAGAGACGGAAGTTTTTCAAGCGGGAAGTATCAGAGAGGAATGGAAACGCTGGCAGGGCGCGGGGGCGGGCGCCCCACCAGCAGCATGTTTCCATTCCCACGCGGATGTAATTTTGGGATGCAGTCAGTGCTCTCCGTAAGAGCTGGAAAAAGGAACACCCACCAGACAATGGTTTAGTACTGGAGCTAAGCGCAGTACAACTTAATCTTCTCCTCAACCACAAGCCAAGGCACTGCTCCCCCCACCCCCAGTGTGTCAGACACTCCTGGTTAACCTCAGACTCGCAGATTCCTGAACACACTTTGTTCTGCTGAAAGAGCAGGAACGCTTAAATCCTTCCACAGCAAGTTATTAAAATCTTAGAAGTTCCAGTGCCAACACCTTCTGGAGTTGTCGCGTAGTTTCCTGAGCCAGTATGAAAAGAAATTCAAATCAGGATGAAGTCTCATGACAGTAGAGGTTCCCCCTCCCTGCTTTTTCCCCATCTCCTTCCCCTGCAACTGTCAACAACTGGACCTAACCGTGATCCTCCCCGAGAAGCGTGGGGGGAGGTTTGGAGATCCAGGCTCAGCTCTGTCAGTTCAGTTTGTGTTTCTGTTATTTATAAACTGTACATTGATGTGTGTGTGTGTGTGTGTGTGTGTGTGAGCGAGGCGGGCGGGACCCGGGTCACCCGCCGTGGCCCCGGGCCGGGTCCCTGGCGTAGCAATACCGGCGGCGATGCCCAGGCAAAGCAGCTGCTCTCCGCAGCAGGCTGTGAGCGGCTCCGGTTTCTTTTTCGTTCCTGCGCTTTCTACAGTAAGAGGCTGTTCTAGTGCAAACGCGTCCAAGTGTAAACAAAGCAAAAACACACTCAGATTTTTATCTTATCCAAGTCTTAATATTTTTTTGTAAATGTTCTCAGTGTTTACTGTACCGTATCTATCTCACTAACCGTTGTATATAGTAACTGACTTCTGGTGCTGCTTACTCGGTCAGGGTTTGGCTGGATCCACTGCTCTCCGGGGAGGTGGACTCAAGCGAGCAAATCTGGATCCAGACCCCGGTTGTGATTTCAGCCTCCTCCTTTGGGGATGAGGGGGAAGGGGAAGGGAGAGAAGCCAGGGATCCAGATTTGGGGTTGGGCCACCTCAAGGATTCTGCTCTGAGAGTTTTGATTTGAGGTTTTGTTAAACTGTAGTAGCCACTTCTGAAAAAAATGAGCGAAGTTCTGTGTCGTGGGGGGTGAGATGGACTGTGCAGTGTCGCAAGGTCCCTGCCGACTGGAGTATCATCATTCTGGACAGGGATTATGGCTTCAGTGCCAAAAGACGGAGGGACCTCGGTCCTTCCCCATGCCAACCAATGCTACAGTGTAGTCACCAGCCCCTTTTGCACCAGTTTGAGCAAATCCTGCTGCCATCCAAAGAGCCCTGTGTCACTCTGCATTGTCATTTGAGTCCGATTGGCTTTGTTTCCTGCTTCTGCAGTTGTAAAGCACTGAGGGGACTGTGAGAACATGCTGAATCCTCTGGCCTGGCAGCCAGCCCCACAGGTTGCTGCAGGTGCTGCTGCTACAACTAGCCCTAAAGGGAGAAGGGACTTGGTGGACCTGAGCGAGGCACCGCAGGCTCTCCTAGGAGAGCAGTTGGCAAGTCATCCATCATTTCCAAAGCTCAGAGCACTCCCAGGCTTTGCCCTGTTACTAATGCCATGCCCAGGTACATTAGAAAACACCCCGAGGTCTGGTCTGTGATGAACAAGGAGAGGATGTTTCAATCACCAGACATGTCCCGATGCATTCGGCCAGGACAGCTACAGTGTGTGGCTGAGAGACTTGATCTGCAAGGGGCTCGTTTCCTCTGGAGACCCCCGGGCAGGGGGGCAGGGGTAGCAGCCCCTGGGCGATGCCTTTGGCAGCAGCGCCTGCGACCAGCGGTGTCCAGCAGCTCCACCAAGGTCACTGCCCTGTCCAGAACGTGTAGCTCTGCCTGGAGAGCAGAAAGCCCAAAGGGACCAGCTGTGACAGTGTCCCTGGGGTGGGTGGGAGGACACCCCCTGCAGCACCCCGTTCTTCCCACCCACAGCGACTGCGCGGGTCAGCCTCCTCCCAGAGGTTTGCATCCAGAGCAGTCCAGGCCTCCAGCCTGGCCAGCGCTGGGAGCTGTCGTGGGTCAGCAGCATGGCCTCGTGGCCACCAGGACATCCCTTAACTGGCCCCAGGAAGGGACACTGCCCATCTCCAAGTCGATCTCCAGCTCTTCAGGGCTATGTCAGAGGAGGCTGCTGAGCCACAGGGCTTGGACGTGTGGCCCCTGCCCTGCTCCGGGAAGCGCCAAGCCCTGCTCTAACCCTGCACACCTAACCCTTGCCTTTTTCTTTTCCCTTGGGAAAAATGACCCGCGGAGAGGAGAGGGAGGATGCCGGCCGCCTGCCAACGTGCAGCCGGTGGGCTTTACAAACCAGATCCAATCTTGAGGGCGTTGCACAACTCTCAGAAACAGCCACGCTGTGAGGAAGGGTGTCACGGTCAAGCACTGACTTCCACAGATGTCCCGAGCTGTGACATTGCTGTAAATGCCACGCGGTTCTGCATCAGCTACCGGTACCCCAGAGCACAGCCTCCATCTTCACATGTTCCTTTATCATACATCACTGTGTCTTAAGATATACCTCTCTCTGTATATCTGCTTAGGCTGATACTTGTTCCTGATAAGCAGTCGCTATGTTTTATATCCTCTTATAAAGAAAAACAAATCTTTTTTTGTAAGTATGTTTAAAAACAAAAAAGCAAAGTGGAAGTGTTTGCTGAATCTCCTTCAGCTCCTTTTAAACTATGTAATAATGTACAGAGAAAGTTGTTGGTGTTCAAAGAGATGATGTGGCCGTGCAATTTATGTACATTTGCAATTAGAAATATTAAAGATTTATTTAGATATTTTACATAAGTGCTCCGGTACCTCTACTCAGTCATTTCCAGTTTTTAGAGCTTCCTGGTGCACACACCGATATTTACCTGTCTCCCAAACAGATCATCTACTGCCAGTAGCACTGGCCTGGCTGACCACCCTCTTCCTGACCGGCACCCATCACACAGCGTTGGGGGAGCACCCTAAGGGGACAAGCAGCTCCAGGGGCCGCAGCTCCGGAGGCTCGGCCAGGAGCCACCTCCAGCAGCAGTAGAGGCCAGGAGGAGAAGACGCTGTGGGCGGCAGCAGCAGATGCTCACAGCTGC
>NW_010406924.1:1916-2183 GCF_000710305.1 Buceros rhinoceros silvestris | reverse complement strand
TCTTGGACACCAGCCATGAGCCGAGGGCCAGAGCCCGGCTTTGACTGGGTGCACCCCCACCGCTGCCCGCCTCTCCTTCCTTCACCCTTCTTCTGTCTCTCCAGTAAAGCAGAAAACTTGGAGGAGAGTCATTAAAACCCTGGGCAGCAGCAGCACCTCTGCCTCATTAACACCACCCTAATTAGCTCCTCCGGGAGAGGAGGGAGACAGGCTGGCAGCATCAAAACAACTCGGGATACAGCGAGCGCCTGTGGCTGTTCCTGTGCT
>NW_010406924.1:757-1738 GCF_000710305.1 Buceros rhinoceros silvestris | reverse complement strand
TCCAGCAGCCTGGGCAATCCAGACGGGAGAACCCTCTGCTTCTGCTTCTGCCGGAAACCAGCAGCTGCCCAAGAAGGGAAAGCAAAAGCCACCCAGGCCGAAATCCTTCCTCTGCCTTCCCCCTCAGACCCTTCCTGGCCACCCCGGAGCGTTTTACACAGCCACCTGCATTGAACCTCATCAGTCCCTGCGGGGGGCTGCAGGAAAGGCATCTCCGTGGCTAAGGGTGCCACCACAGCCTGTCCTGCTCTGACACTCAAGGGCAAGGTCCCTGGGCAGCAGCTCAGCCAGCACCTCCCCAGTGTCCAGCTGCCCTCCTTTCCCACCATGGCTTCAAGAGCCCTGAGCATCCACGTCTCTGCTCCTTGGTGTCACCAGCCTGGGGTGGGAAGCGCTTGTGCCTCCAAGTTTAACTTTGTTGAATTTGAAGGTTGAGAGAGACACAAACCAGCCCAGGAAACACAGGGCATCTCAGCTGCTGCTGCGAGGAGGGGTCAGTCAAGAACACCTTGACTGCAATGAAACCTCTTTAGTGGACTGTAACGGCTTCGTCAGAGCAGAGCTAAATTCTCTGCTGAAAACACCCAGAACATCTCTGTGCTTCCAGCGCCCACGGCCCCGCAGCCCGGCTGCAGCCCCTGGAGCAGAGGTGCTGTGCAGCACAAGGGCAAGGCTGGAGAACCCAGACTGGGAAGTGAAGCCAGAACACCCCGGGGAGCGTGGGGCTGGGGGTCGCCGATGTGCGCTTGAGGGTGGTTTAATCTGGAGGGTTGTTTTAGCCTAAGACTCATCAGCAATAACGCCGGGCTGGTAATTGCACCCTGGCAGGGTTTGTATCATGTGTCAAGGCTGAAGTGCTGCAGCCGTGGGCCCTCTCCATCGCCCCGACGAAGCCAACTGCCACAGCAGCAACTTTCCTGCATCTTCCACTGCCGGCTTTCCAGGGCCTTCCCGCGCTAGCTCCCGCCCTCCGCTGCACTG
>NW_010406924.1:0-647 GCF_000710305.1 Buceros rhinoceros silvestris | reverse complement strand
AGCCCGCGCCCTCCCGTGCCTGGGGGGACCGGCAGCAGCCTTGTTTTTACAACTGGGGACAGGCAGCCGCAGCACAACTTTCCCAAGACCTCTCGCAAGCTCCAGAAGCCATCCCACGCACGTCAGCCCGAGCTCCAGAGCAAACATCCTCTGGAGAAGTGATCCAAAGCCAGCCAGTAAACAAACCTCCACAGCCTTGGCCCCAGAGACGGGGGAGCGTGGCTGCTCCCTGCCAGCGCAGTCGGTAACGACAGGCGAGCAGAAAGCACGGGCTGGAAGAACAAGAGTCGTTAGTGGAAACTTGTTGTTTGTGCTAATTAGACCATTATCTGGAAACCACTATTGATGTTGCTATTTCAGCTCCCGCTGCTCTTCGCAGCTCTATTTTATCTGTGACTATCGACTGCCCACAATCTTCCACACCCAGCAGGAAGGACCAGTGATGCCGGCCCACGGCCAAGCCGGGACGGCGATGGGCAGAGGGTCTGCCCTGCGCCCACTGCGGCAGGAGCCAGCCCAGCACCCTGCGGGCACTGCAGCAAGGGGTGGGGGGCGAGCACACACATGCCAGGCAGGAACACAACCAGCCACCCCCGGGAGCCTGACAGCCGCGCTCGGGGGACAACGGCTGCTGCCGGTCTTTCCCG
>NW_010406923.1:711-964 GCF_000710305.1 Buceros rhinoceros silvestris | reverse complement strand
GTCGGGGTGCACCGGGTCTCCTCAGTTGGAGGCAGCGAGCGTGTCCGAAGCGGAGGAAGCGGGCGAGGCGCTGCAGGGCGACGAGCAGGACTTCTCCGAGGAGTCCTCCGCCTTCTCCTCGCAGCCCGTGGGGGTGGCAGGGGAGATGGGCAACAGCCCTTCTTTCTCCCGTTTCTTTTGCTTCATCCTCCGGTTCTGGAACCAGATCTTAACCTGCGTCTCGTTGAGCTGGAGGGAGGAGCAGGCTTACACT
>NW_010406923.1:0-540 GCF_000710305.1 Buceros rhinoceros silvestris | reverse complement strand
GGTCCTTGTTGAAATGAACCTCCTTCTCCAGCTCGGTGAGCTGCTTAGTGGTGAAGTTAGTTCTGACGGTGTTGGGCTGCCCCACGAAGCCGTACTCGCCAGCCTTGCCTGCGAGGGGACATGCAGCAGTAAGTAAGCGCAAATGATTTATAGGCGACGTAATCAATATGTCCACACCGGCTAAGCGATAGGGAGCAAGAGGATGAGAGGGAAGCCCCGGGAGGGTGAGTGATGGAGTGCGAGGTGCTAAACCGGAGTCAGCCTCTAGCGTCAGAAGAAACTTGATAAGTGGTTTATGAATTGCAAGAATGCGAGGGGACATGCAGCAGTAAGTAAGCGCAAATGATTTATAGGCGACGTAATCAATATGTCCACACCGGCTAAGCGATAGGGAGCAAGAGGATGAGAGGGAAGCCCCGGGAGGGTGAGTGATGGAGTGCGAGGTGCTAAACCGGAGTCAGCCTCTAGCGTCAGAAGAAACTTGATAAGTGGTTTATGAATTGCAAGAAATATGACCGCAGGAGAGGCGGAGAGGGGGAG
>NW_010406922.1:9009-9552 GCF_000710305.1 Buceros rhinoceros silvestris | reverse complement strand
TCGTGGCGATGGCAGGGATCGCCAGCAGAGCTGCCAGCGGTGCCCACAGGAGGGGCAAGGCCAATGCGTCCTGTCCCAGAGCACGCGGTGCCTGGGCTCGGGCTGCCCGGGGAGCTGCCCTGTCCAACCTCAGTGGACAGGAGCCCGACCAGGCTGCCAGGCAGGGCTTGCTGTCTGTGCCGGGAGGCTGCATTGATTTTTATGGGCAATGAAAGTTTTTTATAGAGCAGCTTTCTCACAGATGGTGGAGATACCCCATGGCTTTTCAGGTGAATCCCATGCACCTTTTCATCAGGGCAGTGGTTCCCAGCCTCCCTTCCTGACAGGCTGCTGGAAAAGCAGGGGACTGCCAGCAGCCCATGGGGAAAGGCTTGCTCTGGGTCCCAGGCTGCGCACCCAGCACTACTGCACCTAGCTCAGTGGGACCCTCCTCAGGGGTCTTGCCCCAGGGGCTCCCCCCTGCCAGAGCAACGAGCAGGCGGCCACGGCCCTGCCAGCAGCAAATGTGGCTGGTCCCACCTTCTCCTGCACCGTCTTCTTGAA
>NW_010406922.1:5169-8922 GCF_000710305.1 Buceros rhinoceros silvestris | reverse complement strand
TGGCTGCTCCCCCCTTCTCCTGCCCTGTCTTCTGGAAAACGCTTGTGCCTGCAGGCGTGGGTGGTAGCCAGGAGCCCCCGGGGGGCCTTGCCCTGTGCCCTGAAGGCTGGGGCTCTGGAGGCACGAAGTGCAGCAGCTTTGGGCATCTGGAAGAGGACGGTGGCAGCTGGTGTGGCAGATTCCGTCAGCAATCTCCCAGCCTCCCTGTGTGCTTTCCCCCGTGCTTTATTTAGTGGTAACACAGCAGTTCTGTCTTCCTGAGACCACAGCACGACAGGAACAAGAGCTGCCTCCATTTACCCCGCACATTCGAGTCGCATTAGGTTTATGTCATTATAACGGTGTCAGACAGGAGCAGAAGTGTTACAAGCTGCAAAGAATCATCTTTCCTGTAAGTAACGGCGTGCAGCAGCCTGCCTACTCAGGCATACCTGCAGAGCCAGGCGTCCCTCCCTGAGCCTTACTCCAGGTAGCCGCATGATTCCCCTGGGGCACTCCTGGCTCTGGAGTCCCCTCTGTAGCATCCCTGGGGCTGGTCTTTGAGCCTGCCAACTGCCGGAGACTTCCAGCTGGTGAGAACCACTCCCTGACGTTAGCTGCAGCCCGTGAGCGACACGGAGAGTGCTTCTTTGTGAAGTTAAGTAACTCCTTCCCTGCAGTGCTTGCAATGCAGCACTGCAGCAGGGCCCGGAGCCCAGCATGCAGGGCTCTCCGCTTGGCTGGGGCTGCGACGTGCCTGGGGAGTTGTTAGCACCGGTGTGTGTGGGAGAATAAATCAGCAGCTGAAGCGGCTGTGGAGGGATGCAAATCTGGAACTGAGGACACGTACCCAAGTTAAGGCATCAGTGGAGTGGGGGACCAGCTTGTAGCTGTGGGAAGAGCTGGGTCCCTGGCGTTTTGGTTGTTGGTGTGCCCAGGGAAAGCTCTGTAGGGATAGCAGAGCCCCTTTGGTGGCTGAAGTCAAGGAAAGGGGAGAGCAGTGCTTTGCTGGGTTATATCATACCTTATGTATCTATATATCACGTCATACAAGCGGGATGGGGCCCTGGTGAGATGGGGGTGGGGAGCAGGGCTGCTCCCCTGGCCCAGAGCGAAGCACCCCCATGCCCCCTGGAAAGTGGACGGAGGGGTGCAATGCCGGGCCCCTGCATGGGACCCCCTGGACTCATACCTGTGCCTCAGTGCTCATGGGGAGGAGAGGAGCCGGAGAGCTACGTTTTGTGGTTTGAAGGTCATCTGTCAGCTAGAGCAGGAGACGAAGCTCTCTGCGAGGCAGGCGCGCAGGGGTGCCGCTCCAGAGGTCTGCACAGGCTGCAAGGACCTTGGCTGGGCTGGGGGACGAGTGTGGTGGCAGCCGTCCAGGACAGCAATGCTAATCAGTGCTCCAGCTCCCTGCTTGAAGAACTGAGAGCTCGGCTCTGCTTTGGGCTTTCCTCCCCCCGCTTTAAGGTTTCGCTGAAGGCCTTGTGGATAACATGCAAATCAGGGCTTTCGTTTGCACGCTTTATCCGTGGCGATATTATGGCTCCCTTTGAATCCGCGCTGTCTCTGTGGGGGCCAGCCAGCCCCTGCCCTTCCTCCAGCAGCAGGTCCCCTATCTCTGCTGAGCTACCCTTTGGCTGGGGACAGGCGTGTGCTCCTGCCGTGCCCAACGGGATGAGGGGTGACAAACCCATCCCTGCGCTGAGGCTGAGAGGAAGAAGAGAATGCCATAGGTCCCTGGTGGAGACAGGAACAAGACCTGGGGGGCAACGGCTGAGCCCTGCTGCCCCCCGCGTGCTCCCTGGAAGGGGATCCCCGCTTTGGCCGATGCTCCAGAGAAGTGGTCCCTCACAGGCGCCTCTCTCCTCCCTGTCCCATCTGTCCTGAGAGTGCTTGGCCACAACAGAGCCCTGCAGCAGGCTGGGCTGCGTCCTGGCCCCCAGGAGGACCGAGGTGGGCTGCGTCCCGGTGCCGTGTCCTCATGCTCTCCTCTCCTCTCCCTGCCAGGTTTGCATGTCTTCACCATCGCCTTCGCCTTGGAGGTGTCGGTGGGGAAGGCCAACACTGTGATGGCTCTGAATAACTCTGATGTCCTGCTGCCCTGCACCTTCACCACCTGCATAGGCTTTCAGGACCTGGTCTTCATGTGGTATTTCAACTCGACAGAGATGGTGGGTGGCTCTCTGAGCTTTGCCTCGGTTTCCCTGGCAGGTCCTTTTGTTCTTTCCCAGTGCAGACCAGCACTGCGGTTCTCAGAGTTCACTTTCTCCTCTTGCAGGAGGCCAGTCCCTCCCAGTGTCTACAGCTTTGGGGTGACTCAAAAACCCTGGCACACGTGTGGTTTTGGCACAAAGCTGATCTGAATTTTCTGCTGCCCACAGGGTCATGTATTTCATAAATGAGTCATAAATTGGCTGTTTGGGTGCAAGTCTGCACTTTGGGCAAAATATGGTTCATTTTCTCCTCCTGCGCTTGCTCAGACATACAAAAGGTTCTGTACAGATTTGGTTCCTGCTGGGAATATTCTGCTCCTCCACTCCTTAGCAGGAGGGCTGGTTTAGAGCAGGCCTGTCCTCCCAGGCTGGCCAGCCCTGGATGGCCCTGGAGGAAAGGGACTCTCTGCCCTGGGCAGGGTTGTGAGGCTGGTGACGCTGCTGCGGGGCTCAGATTGAGCTCTTGCTTCAGGTCGCCCTCCACGGCAGTTTCTGCTTTAGTGGGCTGTGCCAGGACACTTGGCTGCCCATGCAGAGGTGGGGCAGGGCACCAGCAGGAGGACTTGAGCCTTTCCCTCACTGGGGTTGTTGGGAGCCGAACTGACCCCACAGCCTGCTTCCCTGCCTCTGCAGATTTACCATGGTAAGATAAAGAACAAAGCCTCGGAGCCCACCCTCGTGGACCGCAACCCACGGGTCGAGTTCGTCGGCTCAACGACTGGGAAGGACAACAACATCTCCATCGTCCTGAAGAATGTGGAGTTCAGCGATGCTGGGAAATACACCTGCCACGTCAAGAACCCCAAGGAGAAGGATGCAAAGCACAATGCCACCATCTTCCTCACGGTGGTCCAGAAGAGTAAGTAGGACAGTAGCATCTCCACCACGAGTGGCACTGGGGCAGTGGGGATGAAAACCTGCACTGACCCCTCCTTGACTCATGGGTTTGGTGACGCACGGGGTGCCCTGGCTTCTTGGAGGTAGTTGGCATCCCTGAAGGGCAAGGCCTGGCCTCCTGCTGTGGGCCAGCAGCTGATGGAGGGGTTGCTGCTTTTCTGGGTGGGGCCGTGCCACTGGGAACTCCCTGCTCTCCTCCTGTGGCCCCTCAGCACCTTCTCTCCTGCAGTGGTGGAGACAGACAACACTCTGACGCTCATCATCGTGGGCGTTGTAGGGGGGCTCATCGGCCTCCTCATCCTCTTCATGCTCATCAAGAGGGTTGTCCTGTTCATCATCAAGAAGACCCAGGATGGGAAGTGAGTGCGGGTGCCAGTCCTGGCACCCTTTGGTGGGTGCTGCTGTGGGGCTGGGGTTGTGGCAAGAACAGTGGGGGGCTGTCAGCTGGCTGTGTGCTCTCCTCCAGGAAGGATTATCTCGTGAGCTCATCAGGGAACGACAACACCGAGAACGGCTTGGCCGGCTCCAAGGCAGAACAAAAAGCACCACCAAAGGCATGAAGCAGCAGCACCCCGAGCCCCGGCCGCCCAGCAGCAGGGAGGGTGGGCAGGGGGACCAGCCTTTCCCTTTCGTTTTCTTCCCAAACTGCCAACGCTTGAGA
>NW_010406922.1:3357-4831 GCF_000710305.1 Buceros rhinoceros silvestris | reverse complement strand
TGCTGGGGAGCACCCTGCTCTGCAGCCGGGTGGGTGCTGTGCCGCATGCCCTGTGCCCCCAGGGGTGTAGGGTGGTGGGTGGCCGGGGGTCCCAGCATGCCTGGGGGGTAGAGGCTGCAAGGAGCTTGGGGCGTCTTGCCTGACTGTGGCGATGCTGAGCTGTGGCAAGCAAGAGCTGTCTGCCACTTGCGGGAGGTTTGTGGAGCAGAGCGAGAGTGCACGAAACTCGCACGAAACTCGCTGTAGGGGTCGAAGCTCCTGCCTTCGCTGCACTTCTCACGGGTCTGGCACAGGAGTAAGGGAGGAAGCAGGGCTGTTGTGATGGGGCTTGGCTTCAGCTCTCCTAAGCACACTGGAGAACCAAATCAGTGAGAGGCCCGTTGCTGCCAGGGCTGTCACCTGTCCCCAGCAGGACTGGGCGCTCCTGTGGGGCAGGCTGGCTCTGAGGTGACTCAGTTTCCCCCGTGCCAGGGCAGGGGGACCAGTGGCTGGGGCTGGCTATGTCCTGGGTCAGCCCTGGCCCACAGCAGGAGCATGGTGGGGTGAAGCTCCTTATTTCACCCTTGCTTTGTCCCTGCACAGGGCTGTGCCCCGGGGAGGGGGGCAGCGGGGGGCTTCTCCTGCAGCCAGCCTTGTCAGGAGCAGCTTCTTGGGCTTGTGCTGCTGCTGCTCTCGCTCCGCCTCCCCTCTTTCTAAAGCTCAGCACTCAGAGCAGCGCTGCTCTCGATGCTGACTCGCCAAGGCTTAACTCGTTACACGGACATTTTGTTGTATTAGACCCCAGTGGGAAATTGGCTGATTGTGTTTCCCTTTCACCCGAGGAAAACTGTGGCACTGCATCCGCGATGCAGGGAGGGAGTACGGTTGAGCCCCGGCGAGGGAAGCCGAGCCAGGGCTGTACCAGCCTGCTCCCGGGGCCACCACCGCCCCTCTGGGTGACCTTGGGCAAGTCGCTCTGCCTCTCCATGCCTCAGTTTCCCCGTCTGTAAAATGGGGATAATAATGTTGCTCTACCTCACAGGGGTGGTTGTGAGGCTTCTTTGGCTAACAGTCGTAAAGTGCTTTGAGATCCTCGATTGAGGGCTGCCACAGAAAGCTGGAGGGTCTTTGCAAAGGTCACCAGCAGCGGGGAATGGGGCGCCCCAGCCCCCTTGCCAAGGGCTGTAGCAGGATATGAGATGTGAAGGGAATGAGCTGATCCTACGACTGAAGTTGACAATGTGCTTTACAATGCAATTTGTTCCCTATATCCCCTTTGTTTGTGGGTGTCTGTCAGTGGAGCTGCAGGACTGGCCACTCCCTGTCCCTGCTCAGAATTGGGAATCAGGGGTGAGCCCTGACTTCCCCAGCTGCGGGGGTGTGCGCCCCGGCAGTGGTGCCGGAGGAGAAGGTAGGCGAGGACTCGGTAAGCAAGGCAAACAAGGAAAGGTTAGGTGCTGCCCTCTGTGGAGAGCACTGTGGCAGAGGCTGGATC
>NW_010406922.1:2029-3284 GCF_000710305.1 Buceros rhinoceros silvestris | reverse complement strand
AGCACTGTGGCAGAGGCTGGATCCCCCCTGCCCGGGACAGGGAGGACTGTGCAGCCTTGGCCGGGCACACGGCCGGCGGGCTGTGCCGGGCTGGGCTCGGGCACCCGCCAGAGCAGGGACAGGAGACAGGTACAGGCACCTGGCCCCAGGCAGGTTTCCTTGGCTGCCGGAGAGATGAGCAAGTGGGAGTGGGGTCCCTGGGACCCTGGTCCCCTCTCTGAGGATCTGTGGAACCCTTGGACAAATCACTTGATGTCTCTGTGCTTCAGTTTCCCCATCTGCAAAATGGGGACAGTAAATCTGACCTACCTCACAGGAGGTGTGAGGCTCCCCGCATCGCTTTGCGAAGTGCCCCGAGGTCCTGGGGCGAAGGCACTCTGTCAGTGCCAAGTATTGTTCACGTACATTGTCACGATTGAGAGTCAGGGCAGGAAGGTGCGAGACCTCCCAGTTGCCCCAAGAGACCCCCAGCCCATCCTTGGAGGAGGCCTCCCGTGGGAGAGAACGATGAGGGAAGGAAGGGATTTTTTTAAAGAACTATTTTTAGCTGTCCCAACCTGTTGGCCTTTTTTAGACGGTGTGTGGACACAGCTCCACTTACCACAGGATATGCAATGCTCTACTATGCATGGATTACTCCTCTGGCTTGATGGAAGAAGTCCATATAAGCAGTTTTTGGGAGGTGACTCTATACACAGCTGTGTGTGGTGCTGTCCGCAGCGCAGGGCTCCGGGACAGCGGGCTGGCTTGGGCCAGCTCTGCGGGGTCCCCACTGTCACAGGGCTTTGGGGGTCTACAAAGGCTTCCCGGGGCATGTGGGGGAGAAGGCTCTGCCGGAGGTGCGTGCTGCGGCAGACACGAATGTGTATGAGCATCTAAAAACACACGTAGGAGATGATACCTGCGAGTAAACACAGGGTGCGTACGACATGCTGTGTGATGACTTACAGCACATTTTTGCACTGTAGAGGTTTAGTTAGCTTTGCCTTGAATGAAATAAAGTTTATGTTTACTAGAGAAACTGGCTCTAGTTTGGCTTGCTGTGGGTGTCTGTTCGGCTTTCCATGAAGCCCCCCCCGGCTGCGCATGCTGTGTTGCAAACCCTGTGCTGAGCACGGGCTGTGTTCGTTCTCTGTAGCTGCTGCTCCCCGGTGGACACCCTGGGGCGAGGGCTGGGTGCTGCTTCCCAGCACCCACGGGTGTGCATCGCCCACTCAAGCGCAGGGCTGTGGGTGCCTGGGGGCGGGGGGCCAGA
>NW_010406922.1:1058-1980 GCF_000710305.1 Buceros rhinoceros silvestris | reverse complement strand
TGCTGGCTTTCCCACGCACCCACGGGTGTGCATCGCCCACTCAAGCGCAGGGCTGTGGGTGCCTGGAGGCGGGGAGCCAGCCTGGCACGGGCTGCGGGACGAGGCTGTGGGGCTGCCTTCAGAGGGGTCTGCAGCGTGGTCCTGCCCAGCGCAAAAGGCTCTCTGGGTGCAGCTGCCTGGAAAGCAGGATCCCTCCTGGTGCGTTGCGTGAGAATGGCCCTGATTTCTACTGGGGCCGAAGCTGTGCTAGAAGAAGTTGATTTAAAGTAATGCCTAATGTCCCTGTTTACAGTAATTTAAACTGACCCTTCTGATCAGCTCGAACGGCCGAGGTCCATGCAGCGCTTTCTTCCTTGTGCGCAGGAACAGCTTGTTCACAAGAGCCAGCAAACAAACCCTGCTTTGTGCTGGGAGAGCCGCTCTGGCACAGCGCAGGGTATTGTGGAAAATACCCCTGCAAGTGAGAGGGACAAAGCCTTCAGAGGCTGCGTGAAAAAACACATACTTTCTTTTAATGGGGATAGTCTACAGCACAAACAGCGTTTCTCCCTGTATGACAGTAGTGAGCGAACAGCCCCACAGGGGCCTTTCTGCCACGGCAGGGGGGGCACAGGGCAATAAATTAATCTTGGTGAAAAAACACATACTTTCTTTTAATGGGGATAGTCTACAGCACAAACAGCGTTTCTCCCTGTATGACAGTAGTGAGCGAACAGCCCCACAGGGGCCTTTCTGCCACGGCAGGGGGGGCACCGGGCAATAAATTAATCTTGGTCCGGAAGGCAGCTTGGGACAGTCAGATTCCTTCACGGTATCGCTGGCCGTCGCTCTGAGCTGCCCTTTGCCTTCTTGGCTGGCCTCCAGTGCGCTAAATCACAGCCTGGCAGCGAGGGTTCAGACGGCATCGCTCACCTTCTGTGGC
>NW_010406922.1:447-926 GCF_000710305.1 Buceros rhinoceros silvestris | reverse complement strand
CATCGCTCACCTTCTGTGGCTGGAGAGCTATTTCCCAGCTGCTGCCAGAGTGGAGACAGCCAAGCAGGTAGGGACGGAGAGGGAGGCTTGGGGGGAGAGGAGGGACCTGTCCCCGCAGGTCTCAGAGCTCCGCCTGGAAGGGAAGAGGGGGAGAGAAGAAACTGCAAGCTTTGAAAGGGCAACTGAAACCAGAAGGAAAGGAGTCGTGTCCTGAAGGAGCTGGCTCAGCTCCTGTGCAGAGGTGGAGGGGGCTGGTGCCTGCAGCCCCCATCCCCGCAGTGATGATGTACTCTGCTGGTGCGGTTCCCCTCTGTGCAGAGCTGTCGAGGGGTCCCTGACCCTTCCCTGCCGCCCCCGGACCTGTGTGCTACAGCAACAGTGCAGGACTGACCCTCCAGACGCTGTAGATCCAGTTGAGGTAGGCGCGGACGCTGGTGTAGACGCCAGGTGTGCTGGGGGTCCCGCAGCCCTGGCCCCAG
>NW_010406922.1:0-220 GCF_000710305.1 Buceros rhinoceros silvestris | reverse complement strand
GCGAAGTACAGACCCGCGAGCAGGGGCTGAGGAGCCCCTGGCCCCCAGCGCGGTGGGTGCCGGTGCTCAGCCATGCCCCGGGCGGAGAGCGCTCCCCTGACAGGGGCAATTTCATGGAGCGGAGCAGACCAACCCGCCCGCCCTGTGCACCAGGACCCCCACCTGGCAGGTGTCCACCCCACCTTGGGGCAGGCCGGCACACAGCATCTTCTCGGTGACC
>NW_010406921.1:0-1244 GCF_000710305.1 Buceros rhinoceros silvestris | reverse complement strand
TTATATATATTAGTATATATGAAATCATACATCTCTGCAAAGAAAAGCACCCCCATAACTGTACATATAGATAAGCATGTATATCTGTATAGGTGATTATCTCAGTAGGCAAAACCAGTTTGGAAAATGTTGACTGTAACTTTTTAAAATGGATCCTGGCCATTTTCCGCGCTTTCAGGAGAGGAGGAAGGAAAAAGGAGCAGCTCAGTTTGCTATCAGCTGTTTTCCCTAACAACCTCCTTGCTAGCCACTTATGTCAGCAATAGGAAAATCCAAGCTCTACCCCAAGGAAACCTTCACCACTAGAAGAGAAAAGGAGGACCCTTACAAATAAATCTTCACTGTGGCGGAGCCCAGAGGCAGCTCTCCTAACCCAGCCTTGTGTCCAGGCACCCTCAACTGCTTAAGCAGCTGCACCTCTCTGGGTGTGAGATGTCCTAGTGCCATCCTCCCACCCAGGACCTGTTTCAGCTCCTTCCCTCCACTCACCGTGTGTCCCCTGTGTTCAAACTCTGCCCCTCGCTGACACGAGTCATTCTGAGAGGAGAACAGGGATGTCAAAAGCCATTTTGAAGTGAGCCCATGTACCCTCACACATACCCCATCCAGGCAGCTATCCTGCAGCGATGGAGCCACACAAGGTGCAGACAGACAACCGAGATCTTGCACAGTCCATCCCTGGGCTTATCCTGCTCAGACATAACGGGGCTGATTCAGTGGCAGCTGTCAAAAGTCAACAGCATTGTAATCACTGGGAGGGAAAAGTGACAATGAAAAATAACAGTAGCCCGGTTGTTCGCTGGATTTAGAGTTGTCCAGCAAAGGGGGAGAATACATCTCTCCTTTTTCATTTCGCTGTGATGGATGAAGAGGTCTGAGAGGAGCCTGTGTTTTAGTTTTACCTTAGGAACTCGAGTCTTGCCTGCTTTCTGAGTCACAGTATTAAACCAGAGAGCCCACGTCAGAAGATGTTCCTAGGCGGTGAAAGCTGACATGAGTCACAGAGGGACTTTTAAACCATCCCTTTTAAGACTCTCCATTAAATGTTTGGTTACCAGCAGTGAGGGTTGCTGAACACTGGGGAGAAACGATGCTTAATTAAAGATTCTACCTACTTTCTGTGTGAGTGCTGAAAGAACTATAATCTGCTAAAAACTGCCCTAATGAAATCAGACTCTCGTTATTTCACAACAAAAATCAGAAAGGAAATAATAAATATTTATATATATATATATATAAAAGAA
>NW_010406920.1:0-397 GCF_000710305.1 Buceros rhinoceros silvestris | reverse complement strand
CTGCACAGTAAGTCTGTGAGTTACCTGAACTGGGTTTACCTGCCCCCGCTCAGCTCAATGGCTTAAACTGAAGCACGAGGGAAACATTTTCTGTGTGAGTTTATTCAAATACAACAACCCCAAAGTAACAGGATTCCCAGAAGAAAATGACCCTCTATTCCACACAACAGGGGAGGAAAAAATGGTGAATTTCATCACTTTTTGACCTCAACACAGATACTCTCTCCTTTGAAAGCCTTTCATATTCTTCGGGGAATTTGGTATTGTCTGGAGAATTCATCAGAGCACTCACTACGCTCAAGGATCAAGTCGCAGACCGCTAGTGCAAGCCACAGGGCCAGATCCCATCCATTTTCCGCTCACTGAGTGCTACGCGCCTCAACACGTCTTCTGGACA
>NW_010406919.1:572-881 GCF_000710305.1 Buceros rhinoceros silvestris | reverse complement strand
GGGATCTGAGGGGAAGCACTTGGGGAGCAGGAGGACCCTCGTGGATCCGTGCTGCCGGGGGGCCAGGAGAGGAGGCACAAGCCTCGTTTGCTGCTTCTGCCTCACCCACAGGACCGCAGCATGGGAAGGTGACGGTGTTGCCAGGGTGGCAGGAGGGTCCCTTGAGCCCTTCCCTTCTGCTGCTGGTCCCTGCTTTCAAATTTGTCTCTAACGTGTTTTCTTAACAAACTTCTCACCTTATTTTTCCCTGCACAAACACCTGCAGGCCCTTTTCCTTCCCTCCCCATCGGAGTGGTGTGAAGGGGATGG
>NW_010406919.1:0-333 GCF_000710305.1 Buceros rhinoceros silvestris | reverse complement strand
GCCCCGCGCCCTGGCACCCCAGCCACTTGTGGGGCTGCTTTTGGGGGTGGGCAGGGGGGCTTCAGCCCTGGGACCACCTGCAAGGGATGACGTACGAGCCCAGTGCAAGGTTTGAGGAGCCAGGGCCACCTTTGGCTCGCTCTGAGCCAGTTCTGCCATCCGTCTGGAGGAGCAGGTGGTGGCAGAGGGTAGGGGGCCTCCAGCGCCAGCAGACGGAGCAGCGTCCATCAGGGAGGGCAGCGGGGTCACCCCGAAAGCCGGGAGCACATTTGTCATCCGGGCGCTCGGGCGATGAGTGACCCCGCAGTGGTGACGAGGAAGCGTGTGGGCTGA
>NW_010406918.1:54116-54625 GCF_000710305.1 Buceros rhinoceros silvestris | reverse complement strand
CCTCTGGCGGCGCCGCCCCTTCTCCCTGGTGAGCGAGGCCGCGCCGGCCGCGGGCTCAGCGCGGGGCGGTCCTGCGCGGTCTGTTTACGGCCGTACCCAGCAGCGGCAGGGAGCGGGCAGTGGGCAGCGAGGTTGGGAAGAGCAGCTGTCTGCCGTCAGACTAAAGATAGAAGCACGAGGCACGCGGACTAATTAAGTTCCCAAGCGGCAGCGTACAAAGTGTACCGACCAAACAGAGCGGTGCCTTTTGCTTGTTTTGATCAACTCTGTTTCCATCACTTTGTTGAAAACAACCGCTTGTTTTGTTAGGGAGCGGGCAGTGGGCAGCGAGGTTGGGAAGAGCAGCTGTCTGCCGTCAGACTAAAGATAGAAGCACGAGGCACGCGGACTAATTAAGTTCCCAAGCGGCAGCGTACAAAGTGTACCGACCAAACAGAGCGGTGCCTTTTGCTTGTTTTGATCAACTCTGTTTCCATCACTTTGTTGAAAACAACCGCTTGTTTTGTTGC
>NW_010406918.1:50350-53970 GCF_000710305.1 Buceros rhinoceros silvestris | reverse complement strand
CAGGGTGTCCCTCGCACCCTGTGCTCCCAGACGATCCCGCTCTGTCCATGCCGGGACTGACTGCAGTTCCTGCTACCTGCGAGTGGGGCCCGACAGCAGCACTGGGTGTCAACAAAAAAATGTGAAAAATGTTCAGAACTTTTGAATTTACTTTCCTGCATCAGTTAATTCGGCTAGTAATGAAGTTATTTTTTTAAATGAAATTTCCAGAAATCCTGATGCCTCATAAAGGTCCCAAATCTGCACTAAATAAATATTACCAAAATAGGTGATGCCAACAGGTACTTTAGCTTAGCATTAAGTTCTGACAGCAGCCAGTGCTGCGTGTGTTTAAGGGCTGGAATAAAAAACTGAGCTTTGGGAAGTTGCTTCCCAAGGCTTCTGAGGACTACAGCAAACAGGGGATCCTGTCCTTTCCAAAATTCCCAGTCCCTTGTGCCAGGTGATGGTCTCGCTATTATAATTCTGATGATTCTTTTTGCCCGTATTGATTGTACAGTATTTGGTGGTCTACTTTTGCTCATCGTTGTATTTTAGTCTTCTAGGAGGGAGTGGGACTTCAGGGAGGGAGGGGGTGATTGTTCTTTCTCTTGGGGAGCTACAGAGTGTGCTCAGGGAAGATGCTGGGGTGTCAGAGGGTCCTGGCAGGGCTGCGAGGAGGCTGCCAGGAGTGTAGGAGCAGCAGAAGCTGCAGCCTAGCCTCAGGGGGCTGCAGAAAGTCCTGGGGCTGACTGAAACCATGCCTGGAAATAAGGCCTGTTGGGGCTGGCAAAGTTCCCTGGCCTGAACACATTGATGCTGGCAGAAAAGTGTCATGCCGCTGCTGTGGACAAAGGCATAGTTTGTGTCGGGATGTAGGCGTCTTAAACTGCCATGTCTGCTGCTTGAAAATTTCATCTACTTCCTTTACCTTTCCATCTCTAGTCTGCTGCTACACAGCTTTCGCGAAACTGAAAAAGGCTTCTTGCAGCTGGGTCAGTACTGACGGCTGTTTCTTTAAGAACAGGCTAACGCTTAACGAGAATATTCATGGTGATTTGACCAGGCCTTGTTCTGGGCTCAAGGAAAAATGAGGAAAAAATATGGCTTATAGATGGTGTGCTTTTCAGTGTTTGGCCTGGGGAGCAAAGGGAGCACGCAGGATTTCACCTGGCTAATCATTTTGCCTCCAAACGATTCTTTCCAACAACGCCTGATAGGTAGGTGCTGTACTTGGGTGCTAGCAGAAAGGAGAGGTGGAAGGAAGTGAGTGTGGTGCGGCTGAACTGCTCCCGACAATGCACGACCTTTAAGCACAGCAGAGCACTTAACTGTTGTGGTATTTCTGTTGCTGTAGGTGATATAAATAACATTGTGAACATTTTTAATGTTAGACATTTTAATCCTGGTCCTCTTGGCCAGCTAACAACATTAGCGAAACCAGAAGGATTGGCATGTGTCTTGGAGATCGACAGACAGTCCTGTAAGGTAGACTGAGTCAGTGCTGTGATAAGGAGGGAATCTCGCTGCACTCGTGCTGAAAGCAGAGAGCAGGATAACAATGAGCGTCAGGAGCACTGAGGCTACAGAGGAGTTGAATGCAGAGGGCAACAGTGACAGAGACTGAACTCCAGAAGGCAGAAATAAAAAGATTAAGTCACACACACAACTTCATACAGTCAGAAGGTGTTGCAGAAATCTGCCAAATCTGTCAAAAAAATCCTGTACTAACAATGGTATTTTTAGGCAGTATCATTCTCCTCAAAATCCACATTAATTCATGAGGGTTTCTTTTTTCCTGACACTCAAAATATCTGCTGGAAAACCTCTTCCGTTCTTCAGCAAGTGCCTGTCAACCAGGGGGAAAGGACTGATGCTCTGAGGCTTACATTTTCAAACCTGGCTTATTTCAAAGCCACCTCTGGAAACTCAGTGCGCTTTGATCAGAGACATCCATTTTATTTGGTTGGCTGTAGCAGCCCAGATAATTGTCCAGATAATTTTTCCCATTTGGTTGTTATAAGGTCTAGAGCACACTACAAAAAGAAGCATTCTTAAGTACATTGTGCTTTTCTCTCTGTTCCTCCCCCTCTTTTTTTTAGTCTGATATGTATCATGTTTGTGTAGGCAGAAAGAACACAACGTGACCGTATGCTGAGTCGTTGTTTAGCCTGGCTTGTTCTGCTGCTGTAGTGGTAGCAAAGTGGTAGCAAGTGGTAGCACAGACAGAAGCTGTAGCATCAAACAGGCTCTGGTATTTGCTTTGTTTTGACCACTTGAGAGACATAAACTACCTTTCAGAATTCTTCAGCGTTATAAGGTCCATTGACAGCCTACCGGTTTGGACTCTTGCAAGAAACAGGAAGGAGCTATTTGGATTGACCTGTGTGAATGATTTGCTCTTTAATCTTGGTCCGTGTTTAGCTTGGTTTCTGCATCTTTCGAAGTACGCTGCAAACCATATCCATTAGTGGAGAAGGGCTTCCTCAGAACCTAGGCTTTATAAAAGGTTTATTTGGTGCAAGCTTAACTGGATAACAGTTGTTTGCCGTTTAATGAAGATAGGCTAACAAGGCTTTTCTTTTGGCTTCCTGCAAGCTTCGGGCCAGATGAGGTGGTGCATTGTGAATATCCACGTGCAAACGCGTCCGTGAGTTTCTGCTGCACCATCTTCAAAACTACAGTCGTTGATTTCTTTCAGAGTCAGGCAGCAACATGGCTTACACCAAACTTAATTTTCAAGGTCAGTCAGAACTTCAGAATTTTGAATAACATGAAAGCAAGGTAGACAAGTTGTGGCTGTGAAAGCTCCGTGTACCGGTTCACAGTTGTCTGACGGCATTCGGATCAGCCGGGCCCTAAGCAGGCCAACAGCCATACAGGTGCCACCTGGGCAGCAGAGTAACAGCAGGCGCTGGGAAAGCGGCTGTGGCAGTGGAGGGCAGTTACAGGATTAGGCACACAAAACCCTATCCAAACTACTAGTAAAATCAAATGGCATCTTTCCTTCGACCCTGACAGAAGCTGGATCAGGCCTCCCATGAATCGTAATGAATAGTTATATTAATCCACTGCTACATAGCTGTGAAAATCCTGCATCCCCTTCACTGGGATGCCAGTGCAAGGCTAAATCACCATGGATATTCGATTGCATTAGGGTTCATGTAGCAGTAAGAGCATTACCAGGCAGCATTTTATCTAAGGCAAGTGCTCTCTACAGTACTCACAACAAATCTCAACTTATTGAAACTCCAGTGATTAAATGTTTTACAGACCCCTGCAACATCAGAAGGCTCTGTGAAAAAAGCATGGCTGCTTTCAATATGATCTCATAGGGATCTGATTACCATTTTGGCTCTCTTCTCCCAGTCATTCAAGTGGACCTTCAAGGAAGTGTAACCCTTTCACTTTCAGACTTTTTTTTGGTACGCAAAACACTTGCTCAAGGGTAAAAGCCTTGAGTGCAAAACCTGTATACACTGGAGTCAAATGGTCAAACTGATCATATCTGTGCTGGTCTGTAAGCACAATACAGCAAGAAATGAGGTACAGTAAGCTATACATGTTGCTTTGGAAAATTTCAGGCCCTAAACTGAAAATAAAAAGTCTCTCTACGGCAGAAAATCTGGGCTAAACACATT
>NW_010406918.1:30199-50242 GCF_000710305.1 Buceros rhinoceros silvestris | reverse complement strand
CAATTGTGGTAAATGTTTGACATATGTTCTTGTGTTGGCACCAATTATTGTTAAAATTCTGTTTGAAAGGAGTAGCCGACAGACTGTGGTATGTGCAGAGTCTACTCACATCCAGTTGCTTAAAATGTAGTTCCTGAAGATTAACAGTGTGACCAAAGTTTTCATTCCCCTCCTTTTGGAGCAGGCACATTACAAATGCACATCAAAGAAAATGAGCTCTATTCTGACTTACAGTCTAGGCATGTTCCTGACAAACCACATCTGATGAGGAGTCTTAAAGAAATAGCACAAGCAACACTGCTGGCAGCCAGACAACAAAAGGGCCGGCCCCTTCCACCAGTGAGGGGAGGCTGGTTAATCAAAGGGTTTTGTACCAGGGAGAGGAACCGAGTGCTTTACGCTGAGGCAATGCAGGTATAATACATGTGCAGTGACCTAGCTAGGCAGCGTTCTAACAAATCGCGTTTAATTACGTATCTTTTCCTCTCATTATCTTCTCCTCAGTTCCACTGAGGAAATCAATAACAAATGTTCATTTTGAATGTCTCTATTCACTAGCCTTGGACTAATTATGCACATTCCTACTGTCCTTATAAGGACAGGGTAGATCTTCGCTTCAAACAATGAAAGAAAACATGCAAAAAACACCTCCCTTGAGAGTAGTCAAAGCAATAGGACCATAAATTAGGAGCCAAATAAAGTCTTTTCTATTGTGGCGTGCAGCACCTTCTGATAAGGTGTGACCGGCCTCCTCCTGGGGTTATTAGTGCCTTCTGTGTCTGTTAGGGTGCTGAGCACCATCGCCTTTGATTTCATGACCAGGGTGAGCCGCCAAGTCGAGCCTCCGCGTAGGGTAGTTTTATTGCTGGCTATTTGCTATCATGGCCAAGCCAAATAATTTCTCTTACTGCACCATTTCTTCATTCACAGCATAGGAATGACCATGCTTTTCCAAAGCCCTCTTGGTGACCTGCGAATGAAAAACGCAGTGCGTGCACTATTAGTATCAGTATTAGCGAGGCGATGCGGGGTGTCACCTGGAGTGTGTAAAAGTCACAGATGTGAAACAAATAAGTTCTTGAAATAAAGTGTGTGTGTTCCTCAAGCCACCGTAGTTTCAGCACTGGGGCCCATATTTAAGAGACTGCCAGAAGATCTGGCTTGGTTTTTTTAACCAGGAATAAAGTGTTTGTACAAGTTTGGTGAAAACGGCAAAGATTTTCACATATTCATGAGGAAAGCAGTAGTATTTCTTTAAGGGAAAAAAAGAGCAAACGGCAAGTTCCCCTGGTCTTGGCAAATCATGAGGCGTTTTTCATTTTGTAACATCAAAGTCGGCTCCTCTTCTTTGATGTCTTCGCATGCTGTTTAAGGTAAAGCATGAATGAAGAAATGTCAATCTGCAAGGTGTCCATGTAGTTTATGCTGAACACTGAAGAGGACTTGTAGATAAAAGGCAAACACAAGGTTTGATAATGAATGTCCAACAAGGAGGTGTGCATATCTAAAAGGAAACACTCAGCTGGAGAACAGCTCTGCAAACCTTAAAACTCTGCTTAGCCCAAGTTTAAGAGATTAAGGAAAAGTGGATTTTTCTGCAAGCGTGGAACCAAGACAGGAATTCTGTAAAAATCCTTGTTGTTTCATAAGGAGTGAGTGTTGTTTCCATGGTTTTTCCCAACAATCAGAAATGCGCCACTGACTGCATAATTTGACAATGTGTAATTTTGAAAAGGTAAACAGTTAATACTGGGAGAAGCATTAGAGAGGAACGTGTAAACCTGCACAGTGTGTTTTGGAAATTTATAGCGATTGCTTTGTGGTGTCTACTGGCTCAACACTGACAAAAATTATATGCCAAGTTAAACAAAGGAGTGTCAATTATATAACTGGGTTGGTACTGGTGATCTAGAGACTGTAATGGAGTGACAGTCATTTGGGAAGGCTAAGCAGTTTGGGGATGAAGAAGGTGGTACTTTCTGGACCCAGACCCCACATTTTTCAGTCACAGAACGTCCAGTGATGTCACTAGAAACTTAGCTGTAGAAGAGGGTGTTACTAATGTATCGTCCTGCTGCTTGCACTGAATTTTTGTTTCCTATTGATTATTCCTGAAGCTGCTGAAAATGTTGATTTGATGAACCACATTGGTTTACTTGCAGAGCAAGTGCACCAGGCGTGCTGCTCTGGAAAAGGGCACCCATGGGGACTGGGTGGTCCCCCCCCAAGCGATGGGAGCTTGGGCTCTGCCAGTCCGTCGTTTTCTTTGCTGAGACAGCTCAGCTGGATTCAAGTCTGAAATCTATCAATGTCTTAATATTACCATCCATCTACTAGAAATGGGACTGAGACTGCAAACTGGTTTTGATTAATTAACAGGGCACAGAACCCCTGCAGTGGGGGCCTGTTGCGGTGGGGTGTATCTGAATAACACAAAAAGGCGAGTTTCCAGACATAGCTAGGCTCCCATTGTTTGTATTAACCTGTATGACACAAAAATGAGCTTTGCCCGTTGGGATCAGAAATATTTGTCAGAAAACAGAGATAACTGGATGTTTGATGTGTGTTAGTTGAGGAATGGATAGCCACAGGAGGAGGGGGAATGGGAGGTAAAAATCCATAGCTTTGGTCAAGGTGCTTAAATTCTTATCAGACTTTTCTTCTGTTAATTGGGAAGAATTATAAAGAAGTAATTTTTATTAGCACTTTGAAGATGGGGAAAAGATAAGCATAAACATGGAGTGGCTTTTTTCTGTTTAAGAACATCTATCATTCAGAGCTGCCCAAAACTCCCTGGAAACTTTGCAGCCTTGGGATTCTAACTCATAAAAGATAAATGTGGGTTATAATGCATGGGAACATCAGTACCTTATCTGTTTTTGTTCTTACATGTGGGACATCTTGTGAGAAGATAACAATATTAGTAGAAAGGATGCCTACATTTCCTCTAGAAAGCTATGACTTCTAAGAATCATCTCTTGTATTTCTTGACATTTTCTCCCTTTCTGTTCTACTGTAACAAAAAAAAAATGGGCAGAGACCAATAATAAAACCTGGATAAAAGATGACCTTTTCTTTCATCCAGATCTCCCTGCCAGATTCAGACTTTTTTGACTGAAGAGGTTTGGGTGTAGAAGAGGCTCAAAGGAAGTCCAAAGTCAAAGCCAGAAGTACTTTTTCTCACTTCAGGGGGACAAAAGTGGACAGAGATGATCTGATTGTGAAGTAGTGAGGGCTGGCTATAATGCATGCTAATTTACCGAGTCATGGGTATATGAAAGTGAGATCTGGCATCATTTTAATAATCAGCTGTTAAATAATTTCATGAGACTTGGATTTTTTGGGGTTTTTGTTTGTTTTTTTGAGTTTTATCACCAATCTGTAGATTTTGTGTGCAACTACACTACCCTTCGGAGAGCTCTTGAAAAATTCCTACTAAATGCCATTTTGCATGGGTAGAGCTTCACTGAGCTCTCCCCTTCCAAAGGTCCAGGACCTTGGTTTGGGGTTTGAGCAGATCATGGGAGCACCTTGTGCAACAGTGAGTACAGGAGTAGAACTAAAACTGACCATTGTATTGGAAAGGAAAGATAGGGGGTGACTTCTTTATTCTTGCTTCAAGCTCTCCCAAAGTTCAGTAATCAAATCTCGTGCTCTCAGGTTTACTTGCAGCTGCATAGTGAAAGAAATGCTTTTTTGTAATTTTTTTGTTTGTAACCGTGTGATTCATTAGGCCGAACAGACTACCCATAGCAATAGGAACAGCTGCAATAATGTGTCTTGAGCTAAGCTGGTGTGCACCGTCTCCTTACAATCTAAAGGAAATAGCTGGGGTCTCTTGATGCCATTCAAAATCTAGGCTTAATTTGAAGTGCAATTGGATTGGGCAATTTTAAAAAAGAATAAGAATGTACTAGAAAAAGAAGACAAAAATATTCCCAAGACATTTTCAGACATACTTCTAGGGCACTGAGGGGATCGTGCATATGCTCAAGTTCCCTTTAGCTACGTCCTGTGCAGGTGGCAGGGAAGCTGTCACAGAGAGGAATTTAGCCCAGCCTGTAAGACCCATCTGGGCCACTGAGCATGCTCAAGCCTCTGCTTGCACTCGCCATAGCCAGGCTAGGTTTGGGAATCTGGACACAGCCATCACTCCTCTCACAGCATCGCAGATACTTTCTTCACTGTGAGCCCCGCTAAGTTGCAGATGGATTTGATCCACTCTTCATAGAAACTCTGGTTCCAGCAGACAACAGCATCAACCTTAATATTGCATCTACAGAAGTGACTTTTTAATTCCGATTTTGTTGTTGTTGTTTAAAGCATTGCAGTTACATATAACTCTGGGCTGAAACTGACACTGTTTTGTCTCAAATATCTAATTTTCAGTCAAATTAAGTCCTAGTCTTTACCTTTGTGGTTGAACTGTTAGAAAGAGACATCCACATTTGCTTTATTTGTCTGGTAGATATCCAAATATTTGCTGGGAAATGTAACTTTTGAGAAGAGAGATTACCTTTCAAGCTCTGAGTCTTTTAAATGTCATCTCTGTGAAACCTACTGACAGTCAGTAGGTGGAGAGTTAGTATTGTCTGACAAGGATATTCATGGGGCACAACTTCAAAATGCAACACAGAAGAAAAGAATTTCAGGACTCTCAAAAGACTGGAAGCCAGAAAGTTTTACCTATCAGCACTTGTGCAGAAAGAACTGCATTTGTTCTAGGAGGCTTAATCACCTCCTTTTGTTACGATCCTCTCTCAGTTCTATTTCTCCAGACACAGGGAACTGCAATAGGATTGGCAGGTAAGGAGCGATCTTGGCATTTGAGTCTTGAAAAGACAGAAGAACAGGTGGATTAATTTGTTCAAAGTATGCTCTCTCTCTCCCGGGCTGTTGGGCTGCAGTATTCTTCAACAGGGTGCCTCACTGCTTCAGCTTGCAGCAGTGATGATGATGCTGCTGCTTCTGTGTCTTGTGTACTGTAGCTGGGCTGAAAGCCCTATTCAGCCTCACTTGTGTGAGGCACTTCATACAACCCTTATGCAAAGATAATCCCCGCTTATCACAACGGATCTGTTACTCCTCCGCTTTTCTGTCGTACTCTAGCTCTAGTTGTCACAGGAAGGCAGATGTCTCTGTGCAACAGAGAGAAAGGTGGGGTCTCAAATGGATCTTTCATACATTTCCTGACATATATGAGATGTGAAACACTAGAAGGTATGTGACAACGAAAGCCTTTGCACATACACACCCCCACCCCCACCCCCATTTTGAAACTTTTAATCCATTTAATATATTTTAAAATTTTTTAGACTTAAGAGCTTTGATCTCTTTTGTCCCTCCCTGGAGAACAGCTATGGTTTTGCTCTGTCCCTTTTCTCGTTCCTTTTGCTTGCTTCACACTCTCCTGCCTTTGTACCTCCTTCCTTGTTCAGCACAGTGTCGTGTGTTGTGCTTCCTGAACGTGCAACTTCCCTCTGTGCCCAGAAGCAGGCCTGTTAACTAGGTGTACAGTCACTGTCCCCTTTGTCAGGTCCCTGAAAACCTGCTGCAATTGCAATGCAGCTCCTGGGGAACACTTGGAACAGGAACCAGCTCCTGGCTCATCTGCTGCATATTGTCTCCAAATGGTTTGCTTCTCTGCTTGGACTATAAGGCTTCTTGGATCCATCTCTCTCATATGGTGCAAAAAACTCTGACAGCCCTTAAAAAGCAATGACTGGTAACAATAAGAGTCTTCAAAGAGTTATATTGACATGTAAGAAATCACGGGGACATTTATGTATAGCAGATGGCCCAAAGCAGGTGGATATGATAACGTGGCAACGGCTTACTGCAGTGTCCGAAGAGGAGAGTGTCTGCTCTTACTAAAGCAGCACCTCAGGGTCCTAACCTGGGCTGTGCTATGACTCCTGTTTTACTGGCAGTGTAAAAATGTATCATGTCAGTCACTGACATGAAGAGATCACAGTCTGAACAGACAAGATAATTAGAGTGCAATGGATATAGAAAGACTTTCAAGGGCCCTACAGCCTGTCAGAGGCAGAGCTGGGACTCCAGCTCAAGGCATCTTAGTACAAACTGAGCCTTTTAGTCATTAGTCCTGGCTGCTGTTGACTAAATTGTTTGTTTTGTTTATTTGCCCTGGATTCCCCAGCCTGCGAGCTCCAGCTCCTTCTGTAAGCAAAGGGACCATTAGGAGCCAAGCACCTTGATCTTTTAAAGGCTCTGTGTATTAGTTCTGAAGATTCTTGTCATTAAAAAAGAATGGTCTTCAAAAGGGACTGATCTGGGGCAGCAGCGAAGGTATGAAACTTCGTCTCGTACAGCCAGGTGGAGCTGCAAGTTGACAACCTTTGCACCACTAAATGGTGCAAAGCCATTTGGATCCGGAGCCTGTTGGATGCTGTGGGTTGTCCCAACGCTCAGAGACGGTTATGCTGTGGCTTTCAGGGAGTATACTAAGCCTGATGTACATGGGAAATTTCAGACCTGAGTGTCTCTCTCTGAGCTTACTCAGTTGGTATGTAAGTGAAATACAAACTGAGATCTAGAGGGGATCCTGGGAAAAACAGGACAAGTGAGGGCAGCATCTGTCATACAGAAAAAGTTCAGTGAGTCCATAGAGGAATGTGGTGCATTGAGCAAGAGCTTCTGCAGAGGGAAATCCTGCCCCTCACCTGCTGCAGTTCAATGAGGTGTCAATAAGCATGTCCACATCAATACTTCAATTTTCAATTGAAAAGGTTTTCTTTTTCAAGGTTACACACAAAAGGTTGTTGAAAAAAACTACATTGCCAAGAGGTTTGTGGACAGGTTATTTTATTGAAAAATGGTTAAAAAAAGAGAAAATAAAGGGTTGAACTTAAAGGTTACTTCCCCATTGCTGGAGACAGAATGCTAGTCTAGTTGTACCACTGGCCTAATTCAGCATTTGTCGCATTCTTGGATCAGCCTAGAAGCCACTGGAAGTATTCTGCTCTCTCTGTTTAGTCAGGAGTGATTTGCAAAGCAGAGGTATGTTCATTATACAGAACTAGAGTCAACTAGTTAGCCTAACTTAGAAACTTCTGAAGTAAACCCTAAGTTCCAGCCCTGTTGGATCTAGATGTTGCCATCTTGATATTGGAGCGCCTGGCAGCTGATTTGCTTGTGGAGAGACAGTTCATTTTCACTGTTTCAGGGTTTTGGTTTAAAACTCTACGTTAGACTATGTAGCTTTTTACATTGTATGCCTTACTGAAGAAATAATGGGTAAATGAGCTGTCGGAGACTCAAACAAAAGGAATGATTGTAATTTTCAGTTTATTATGAGGAGAAAATACATCTGAAGTGATCAAAGGTAAAAGCTTTGCCCTCCAGAGCAAAAGCAGCCCTTATGATGAGCAGGCATATTGTGGCACACCTGGAGGTGAGCCGTGGGTCGGATGCTCGAGTCTTATTTTTTAAAATTTCCATTTAGAGGAAGGGAGTAAAAATGAGAGCGGAGACAAAGGAAGGGCAGGAGCTGAAAGGAAGTAGAGCAGTGATTAAAACAGACCAGAGGATTCCATCCCCACCCAGCACAGCTTTGCTGCTGGGTCTCACATGCTGCCACGAGTTTTCAAAACCAACTACAGCCTTGTCTCACTACAGAAGGAATAAAACAAACTTTAGCTCCTGCTCAGTCTCTCCCTTGGAACAGGAATTCTCAGTGTCAATCAAGCTGGGTTTTTCTGACAGAAGCAAGATTTTTCTAACGTGATGGAAGAGAGGGGGAGTAGTGTAGAATCAGCTTCCTTGTAATCTGAGGCACTGGCAACTGTATTTTTCAGTATGTTAGCCTCGCAAAATGGGAGTCTGGGAGACAAGCAGAGCAGGAGCACGTGGTTCTGTGATACCCAGGCAGCTGGAACTGTAAATAAGGATCTCGAGCCCAAAATGATCATTCCATATCAAATTGTATCATTAACAAAGAGAATACCCTGAATAACCTGAATAGAAGAATGAGACATCCAGAGCTGTGACTAGAGGTCTCTGAAATTATAGGAGACAACTGAATTAAAGAACTGAAGTTACAGAAAGTATTTGCTACCACAGCAAAAACAAAGTCAAGGAGAAGACAGCTTTATTTGTGGCAATCCGAGGTCTTTGCGTTCTTGATGTATTTAACAGTTCTTTGTGAATTCAAGCAGAGGAGGCATTCTGTGAGCCCTTAGTACACAAACAGGATACTACGCTCCTTGTAGGAGGTGCGTGTGAATGTCATTTGAGCTTCTTCAGGTCCAGCAGAGAAACAGCCGCAGCAATGGAGAAGTGTGATGGTATTAGGAAATACATGCTCAGAATGATGAACCTGTAAGAGAACTGTCTTCATTCCTAAAGATGTATACGAACCAGGCACTGGAGGTATGTTCTGGGCTGTGACGGGTTGCGAGTCCAGAGGGTGGACAGCTTTCTGTGGGCCTCAGCTCTAACAAAAAAAGTGCTGTCGAGAAGTTTGGTTAGCAGGGTGGACTGAAATGCTGCATCGGCCCTGTGCTGTATTGGAGTCTGCGTTAACTCCGGTTTGCCTTGTTCTGTTCTGTGGAAGGTCAACGGCTCTGGATGGAGAGAGCTTGGTAGCAATCTGGGCTTAATCTTGACTGGAGTGAAAACCGTGGCCCATTTTCAGCCTGATCACCCACTCCAGGTATTTCTGCAGGAAGGAGGAGTGATGAGAACTAAATATCTGACAATGATAGTAACTGGGTTGTTGCATACCGGACATACCACACTCCACAAAGAGGATACCTGGGTCTCAGTGAGTGCTAATGGCAGTCCTGGCTCCCTGCACTCTTCCTGACTTCCAGTGTCTGAAAGCAGGCTGGCCAGAACTAAGGAGGTCTGTTCTGGTGCTTTTAACCCTCTGAATCTTTCTCTTTTCATTCTGTAAATGTCATATAAAAGAAAAGGAAACAGCCATCCGACTTTAGGCTTGGAAACTGGGGGAGGCATTCAATGACAGTGTCATAGTTTAAGTTCCAGTTTAAGCCACAGAATAAGCCTAAAATGTGGCTGGAGTGTTCAGAAAAACTTTGGGGCTGTTTTTCTCTTTAGATGTGTTGTAACTTGGTATTAAAGATGCTCCTGATTGTTCAAGTACAGTGGATGCGGACTGCCAAATCATTTGGCTCTATTCATGCTGAATTACTGCCACATGGAGTGGAAGCCAGTGAATAACTCTCTTCTCTTACTCTCCTCTTGTTAAGTCCCCCTCAGCCCCTACCTTGGTGTAAGGAATACAGCACTAAACTTTCATCAGGTCTAATCAAGTCTTGCCCTTTACAGGTCCAAATTCACCTCTTCTGGTTTTTTTTTCCCCACCCCCCCTCCTCTCTGAAGCACTTCTTGGTAAAACAACCAAGCTGAATGAGGTTCTATTTTAAAATGGCCTGCTGCTGACAGCTTCAGTTCTACAAGCAGTTCAAAATGGCTGGAAAACCTTTATACAAACAGCATGCAAAATATCACACGAAGCCTAGGGAAGAAACGGCTTTAGATGTAGGGATTATAAAAGAGTGAATACTATTTTAAGATAAAATACAAGTGATTAAGTTAATGATGGATAATTTTGCCAGTTTGAAAACTATAATTAATAGGAATTAATTGTATATTTAGAAGTTTAGCATAGCTCCACTAAAAAATCTACATCAAAAATAATTATATTGGAAGCCTATATAATGAAGAAATGATCCAGATGTTCATAAAAGCTTATAAAGCTTTAGGAAAAAAAGGGGCTGCATGAAGAAGCTCTAATGATAAAAAGATGCCACTTGCTGTTCTGCTCTTCTTTTAAAAACGTCCTTTCTGAAATAATGATTATCATTTGCACTTTCATCTTAAGTTAAATAGCATATGGCTTTGGCTGATTAAAGCCCCCTCCTGGTATTAATCAGCATCTTAGTATCATGTTTCTAATGGAGGCAGCAGTTGCCCTGCTGATATTGTAAGCTTTTTAACAACATCTAAAGTCTGTGGATCACCGCTGCTGGCAAGAAATAGCTTTGAGCCTCCTATGTACAAGAGTATTGCACAGATATCACTTACAGGTGCAGTTTATATGAGCTTCTACAACATACTGTATTTTAAACATTTGCTGAAACTTAAAGTTTAATAATTACATTTAATAAGGAGTTACCCATTTTTAAAAGAAAACCAGAAAACTTTTGAGCACAGTAACATTTGATTCATAGAGGCATCATGGAACCAGAGATTACACGCTGCAGGGAAGTGTTTGTGTGCTTTTGAATGTCTATAAATCACGAAGTCTCTCTCCTGGGCACTGTTCTGAGCCACAGCCTGAGCTGCGATGCACGCGAGCTGAGCTGACAGCTATGGCACGCCTTCATGAAGAAACGGCCTTTTGCAGTGGCTGAGCTCAGTTCAGGAGCGCTGCAGATTTGTCACATCATCACTACAA
The DNA here is from genome assembly GCF_000710305.1 of Buceros rhinoceros silvestris. Lineage (NCBI taxonomy): Eukaryota > Metazoa > Chordata > Aves > Bucerotiformes > Bucerotidae > Buceros > Buceros rhinoceros. The sequence continues at coordinate 39,798 of NW_010406918.1, read as the reverse complement.
CGCAAAGGGAGAAGTGCAAGCGGTGCTGTGGTGGCAGCGTAGCTGCTCACTCACTGACACCTGGGACGCAGTTGCTCGTTGTGGGGAGCACCCTGCTCCTGCAGCTCCAGGCTGGATTAGATTGTGGAGGAAATGTATAGAGACAGGGGGCGGTTGCTGATCAAGTTTGGCTTTTCCCACAGGGGTTCTGCCCATCCCAGCTCAGCTGTGAGGCAGAAGCGAAGCCCTGGGGCAAACCACTGAGTGCAGAATGCTGTACCACACTTCCGGCGTCTAGTTCTTTTTACTTTTTTTTCGTTTGTTTGTTTCTCTTGTGACTTGTTCTCGTTACTGTTGAGATTTAACAATGCCCCCCAACTTAGTTTTGTTTGTGTTGAATGGTAAAACAAAGAAACAAGCATAAAACAGCAAGAAAATTGAAGTTAACAGAAAAGTTCGTAAGTCTTATTATTTCAGCGATTTTTCCAAAGGAGACGTATCCTGGTTAGGCTGACAGGCCAGGCAGATCTTCAGCACCACTTTTTCTATGCATGAAGCAGTTCTGAAGGCGTGTTGTAGTGATAGTAGAGGTCACATATATAGATACATTCCTAGATCTGGTATTTCTGCCTTAGCACCTGGGGATCCTGTTGGACACCGCTTCCACGTACTGTTTGATGTAGCTACCCTAAGGCATTGTGGATGTGCAAAATCCCACAACTCTCCCCTCCTTTTCTGTCTGGATTGCTATGTTAAAAGACTGTAGCACACAATGCTTAATTCTATCTTACAAATGAACTTTAGCGAAGCAATACTATCGTAACTCTTATTTTTGCCACCTTCTCCTTCATTAGCTCTCATCTTTCTTTTCTTACTTGTTGCAGTAACGTGTTCTCCTAACAACTTCCTCTGTGCCAGCTGGGCAATTAGTCTCTGCCCTTTTGCAAACGGCTGTTATTAACCTAATGTTTTGTAGTTGTCTTTTGGATCTTTGGGACTTGCTGCATATCACCGTCCACCATGTTCATGCTGATTATCTAACATGGCTCACAAGAGATGTCGATACCTTAGCTGTTGTGATTCATTTATCTTGCGCGTTTTTCCTGTAACATATCCCATTGGCCATGCTTGTGTGCTGCTTCTGCTCCGCAGGTTAATTTAAATTTTGAATTTTTGGCAAGTGTGTCTGCACCTGATTTTTTTTTTTTCAGTTCTAAAATACTGTACAGTTGGTTTACTAACTTGCATTCTTGATTTTTAAAGTAATCCAAGACTGTGATTTTTAACTTACTGTTGTCCTACTCTCCATTTTGTTTTAGAATCAGCTTCTACTAGAGGCTGATCTGTAGGTTTTGTTTCTTTTTCTGTCTCTCTGACTATGCTTTCTTGAATGAAAATATCTTTAAGTCTTTATAGATAATGATTACCTTATTGATAACCATTGGCCGTCTAAATACTTCAAGCTATTTCTCTTCTGAATGCTAGGGCATATGAATTTTCCTTGTGGGCTGAATACATAGAGTAAATTATGTGAATAATTTCATCTCTTAGTCAGATTTGGTGGTATTAGGGCCAATTTGCTCCCCAGAAGAGCTCCTCTTGGCAGCTTAATGTATTTTTATTTAGTTATTTGCCATCTGTAACTTGTTTCTATTTCTTTATTGGCTATTGATGAGGTCAAGATGGTGATTTGGCAGTTGCTGCCAACCACCTGTTTTTCAGCTCATCAGCCCACATGGTTGCCACAGTGTCACGTAGATAGTACAGAACTTGCCTCCGTCCAGGGGTTTACTCGTAATCGATTTCCTTACAAGCCACAAGGAAGTCCCTTCTGCCGCTGCTCTGTCTCACTGCCAGCAGTGAGCCCGAGATCCTTCAAAGAGGATGCTCCAAAACAACCGGTCTCAAAGGCTGTGCAAATTTCCATCAGGCTTTCCATAAGTAACAGGCGAATCTGCTTCCTGTTTAAAGAGAACCACCGACATTGTGTTTCAGTTAGCAACCAACCACACATGCCTTTTTGCAAAGACTTTTCTTTGATCGTTACAGTGCCTTCATTTTTCTTCCCCACTAATTTGCCCTTATTCGGTTAAAAGAGGAGAACATGGAGTTACCACTGGCCGCGCATCACGGGAAATGAGCAGCAGCTATTGCACCGTGGAGTGGGATCTGCATTTGAGAAATAGAAAACGGGGACGACATTCCTCCCAACTTCCTAGAAGAGAAGTTTAGTAGTGACGTCACCACTGGGTTTCTAGCAGCTGTGTGCATTTTCTAGCATTGAGAGTTATGGTTTGGGGACAGAAAACATCATTGTCTTGTCTTTCTTTTCCCTCCCTCCTCACTAAGAAAGTACTTTTCTTAATGATTTTATAGTGACATCTACAAACTTACTCCTGAAGCATTACCACACTGTGCTAAATGCTGCAAAATGAGCAAGGTCTGTTTCTGCAGTGCAGGGCATTTGCTTACAAGTCTGAAATTCAGCTGCTGAAGTCTACATGGGGCTGTTTCTACAGACGAAATGGGGCTGAAGCTCAAGCAGCATGCAAGCTGTTGTCCAGGTACTTAGTAGTTCCTTTCTTTCTGAATACTTCATAACAAAATCCTTATATTTTTTGACTCATATCAGGAATAAACTTGAGGAAGTTAGTGTGCCTAATAGTTGAAGAATATGTGCTTGCAGCATATTTCAACTTTTGCCAGTCTTTGTTTATTCTGGGGCTGCTTACCACCTGAACTCTGAACATGTCAGCTGAACCCTTCCTCTAGGAACTCAAAAGGCAGAAAGACTGCACATTTTCAGTAGTGAAATGGCGTGGGTTTACTTTAAACTGCATCCTGTGCCTGGTAGTAAGAATCTGCTCCTCAGATTTTTTTTTTGGATTCCTCAAAATTTCTTCAGTTTCACAAATGTTTCACTAATAATATACACAATCATCTTGTCAGTCTTAATGTAGAGTCTGCATAGCTATAAATTGTGTGACTTTACCATTATCATGCAATTTGGGGGTTGTGGGAGCTGTAAACATCATAATAATATGATTTAAATACTCAGCGCTCCAGCAAATTAGGCATGATTATAGTGAGTTGAATTCTGCCTTGAATGCAAATGCAGTTTCATCCCACTCCAATAGCGATTCCATAAAAGTACACAGAGAGAGCATGTGGCTCGTAAAGTGTTTTTAAAAAGGAAAATGTTGTATATATTAATGAACAGAAAATAAAACCTAGGGGGAATATAAATATACTTTGTGATGCTTATCTCAGGGATAGTTGTTTAGATTCGTACATCTGGAGCAGCTAGCATTTCAAAAGCAAAGTATTTGATTCATACAGTTTATTTTGTTTATTTTAGACATCCACCATGTGCCTGAAATTTATCCCTTTGCTCTAGCCCTGCATCACTTGCACCCTTATCCTGTACGGTGAAGCTGCAGGGCTACACAGGCCTTGCACGGGCCCTCTGCACAACGGCAGAGGTTATGTGCTGGTAATAGGCACACGTTCGGTGCGTATAGCTGCCTGTGCTTCGCTGGGCTGCTGCTTGTCACCTGGAGTACTGCAGTGAGTAGGAGCTCTAACTGTGGGCTGGTAACCCCAGATCTAGTTCAGAGAAAGAACAAAAAGTCAGTCCATTTACCAAAAGCTGCTATTTCTAAGACAAGAAAAAGCAGGTGGGTGGGGACGGGCAGGGAATAAAGAGAAGCAATGACAGTATTGAGCTGTATGACTGCGGACTCTGGTGCATGTTGTGTTTAGCTGTCTCCTTCACAGTGAGTGAGGGCTATGGAGAAGGTGTCTTCATGCAGACTTAGTTTTGCGCTGGGATAGCTGGCTCAAAACTGAGGGGTTGTGAAGGATAAAATTCCCACTTGAGTTTAAGAGATAAAAGTGCCTGTGGGTGGCTAGCAGTGCCCGTCTAGCAATGAAGAAGAAGAACAGGTGAAGTGTTTTTAACATCCAGATTCTACCTACTCAGCTTTCTTAATTGTTCTGTGTTGGAATCCTACAGGTGAATACAGAGCCCAGCCTGGAGCAGAGCGATGCACCACAGGTTGCTTGTGAAACGTCAGGAAGAGCTCGGTTGGTTCTGTGGCTGACAGCTGAACCCCTGGAGCACAAGACGCCTCTAAATCCTCATAGAGAAGGGTCATCACAGAGACTGCTGTGAAGGTAAAACTGAAGCAGGAAATCCCAGGGTACTACCACAGACAGAACAGAGCTGTTGGTAGAAATCAGAGTAGTCCTTAAAATAGACATTTCCTTCCCACACTGTGTGCATACATGCACTTGCAACTTCCTGTCCCTTTCCCCATCTCCTTTAAAATACCCTAGCTATGATGGACAAGCCTAGAAGTGTGGCTATACATTTCCCCCTACCACCTGTGGCCAAAACAGCTAGATGAGAAATCGCCATGCGCTTCGATGGTGATGTACTAATGGCATGTGTCAGACAGTCCTGCACGGCGCGTTTCAGAACAGCACCGTGACTGTTCCACGTCTGAGACAGGGACTCTGGCACTGTGGCCTGAGCTGGGGCATTGTATGGCATTTTGGCTGTCATGCTGAAAGACTGGCAGCAACAGAAGCGAAATTGAATTAAGCATCAGCCCATTGCATATCTGCTGTAAGCAGGAACTTTTGCAGTGATCAGTCAGCAGTTTATTGGCGAAGATCAACAACTGAGATAACTACAAATAAGTGGATTTGCAGCCTCTTCTTCTAGTGTGTCTTTTGCGATCAGTATGAATTATTACAGTGAATTTTGAAAGGTACAAAGAAAGTTCAGCTAACAAGCAAATAGATATACAAGAAAAGGATAAAGGGAAACCCAATGTTAATGGCTTTTCCTTACCAAAGACAGCTGGATTTCGTAACTGTATCACTATTAGTCTGCACAGTGTCATTGTCAGTCTGAAGACAAAAAAAAAAAAAAAACAACAAAAAACAACCAACAAAAAAACCCCCTTCTATGTGCTGTTTTCATTTTTTTCTTTGAGAACAGAAGAATGCAAGAACTAGATTAGGATAGATTAGTTCAAGTATCTGGTCTGACAGCAAATAACGTTGGGATCAGAGAAATGAAAATGCTGTATGAACTCTGGCCAGAAATTCCACGTTTACTAGAAACCCATAGTGCTGCTGTTCTCTACTGGGATGCTGTGTTCCTTGGTGCTGTCCTGACTGTTCATTTCTCTTAGGACATGGAAGACGTTTCAAAAGTGAAATCTTCTGGAGAGATGACCCTCATTTTAGCCAGAATATTTTGTGTCATGACTACAACCGCTTTCATTATTTAGAGTCAGTGATCAAGCAGTCTTTAAGAAAAAACCTAGTTCGAAGCTAGTGCTTGCACACAGCCAACATCCCCGTTTGACCCAAGGTGGAACTCAGCTGGTGATGGTGCAGTGTGCTTTTGACTATGATGAAAAAAAATTCCTAATTATTTCTTATTAAAAATCTCTTTAGTATTTTTCTAAAAGTAGGGGCTTCTTGATGAGATTTCAACATGAATAATGTAACTGTTACATTCCCTTGGCTGACCTAGCCATTACTTGCTTCTCTTGCTGTCCAAAAAGGTTGTAAGGATTGCTGTGTCCCACTGAACAGCTGATGTACGCGGTCTCAGAAAGCACCATTCCAGCAGATCCCGAAATGCAACATTGCCAGCTTGCAAGTTAAATGCAAACCTCTCAACATTGACTCAATGATTAGGTGAAAATTGTAGTTTTCATAAAAAAGCAAGCACCTCATTTTATGAAGATGGACATAGAGAAAAACTTGATTATATATACTTTTATAGGATCAGGAAATATCAGGCTCAGAAGAAACTGAAATGTATTATATTTTTAAAACATTCCAGAGTTTTTAGACCTGACCTGTGTGTATTTAAATCTTGGGTTTGCATGCTGAAAGTGTAGAAATTTAAAATTATTTATTTGTACACTATTTCATGAGATAGTACTATCTGAATCCACTTTGTTTAATATTTAAAGAATTTGGTGAGCTGAAATTCCGAAAAGATAAATTGTTGTTTTATTAATTGTTAGGTAAATGAAGTGATGGGAATACATCATATTCCTTTTTGATAGTTAATTAAGAAATATCTGACTGCATGCAGTGTAGGAAGTGGACCTTTCAATTCACCATTAATCCACATACTTCTCCATGTCCTAAGATAACTTATCTCCAGAGGGGAAAAAAAAAAAAAGGTGAACATTTTTCCCACATGTGAGAAAGGAGCCCATAATCTGTTGATAATGTTGTCACTGGCCCTAGAAGGGAAATAAATTACGCGTCTAGTTCTGGGAGTGCCTTAGAAGAAACCTTCCCATGACGGGCTGTATGACTCTTAGCAGGTTCTGTTGTTCTTCCTAGAGGTTTCTTAAGAAGATCTTGGGACTGGCCATCACTCTTTTTGGGTGCATCTTTGTCTTGGTTCTCAAGCTGTGTGTTGCTGTCTGGTATTGAGTGTCTGTAAAGCTCCCCCCCCCCATCAGCTGGCAGTGGACTCAGCACTGGTTTCTTGTGTGTGCTTTCTCACTTTTATTTACCGATCAAAATCAAAAAAGAAAGAAAGAAAAAAACCCTTCTAAAACAGCTACTGCCACCTAGTGTCGTACCAAATTCGGAAAATCCGTAACGGGCAGCTCAAGCTCTTCCCACTGGAAAAATCGTCGGCAGTAAGTCCAATGTCAGTTGGCACCGACTTCCTCAGGCATCGATATTATAGGTTGTGTAGCAAAATCTGTGTTTTTTCATGAGTACATCCAGGGAAATAGCTTCACATAGGATACCTGAGTATCTGTGTCTGTGCAGTGACATGATAACGGAGAATTTGACTCCATTCTGCAGCTTTGCACTCCTGCAGGGTAGGGTGGCAGCCAGTGACAGTCGTGCTGCAGGTGAAGACGTGCGTCAACCCGTTCATTGACCAGTTTCAGAAAGCTGGCCCTCAGCAGCATAAAGCCTTTTTAAATGTATTTGCCACACCGAGACAAAGAGCACCACTCATTTTAGCATATTTTAGAGCACTGTAATAAGCATTTTAAACATGATTTTCTTACAGTGAAAAATCTTTAGCGTTTAGCACAAGGAATTTGCGATGCAGTGTTCTCTTCAGGATAATACAACTCCTAATGATCTTTCGTGGTGAATAAAAACTATTATGAGACAAGGTGCACCGGAAGATATTAATTACACCTCTTGGTGCTTGTGGCAATAATTCTGGTTGAAATGAATTGCATCATTTATTAATGCGAGGCTTGATACACTGTGTGGTGTTAAATATCCTTTCTACAAGACAAAAGTTCAGTCAGAACAGTACTATCACCCCTCAACTCTGACTGGATGCTGAAAGCCAAGGAAGTTTAGCTCTCTCTGGTCTGAGGTTTTACCAGCAATGGAATCCACTGAGATTCCTGCAAATACTTTGGGCTCAGCTAGTGCATCTTCTCTGAGGTCTTCAGTAGTCTTAGAAATTATGTAATCCTCCAAGTATTTCTTCAGTAACTTGGTACATATGATTGAATATGTTCTGTAGACTTGTTAAAGCAAGGTGGAAAAGCTGACGCTGGCAGTGCTTACATGTACGTGCATGGGAACCCTACTTTGAAGTACGCTCCGTGTTCCAGTGTAGGCCCGGAGTCCAGAAGTTCTGTGTTTCCTGTTCATGGATCAGCCCACTTCTCGAATTACTGCAGCAGGATTTAGAAAACGAGAGGAAACGGGGCACTTTCTAGAGCAGCTCAACCTCTTCATTTATGAAAAGCTAAAGCGACTAAAGTAACTGAAGTTACAAAGGAATGTTTGAATATCATCTTCTTGCACATCTTAGTGATCATCAGCTGATCTGTGAAAGTTTAGAACTGCAACTTGAGCATAGTCTATGAACTGCGAAGGGCATAAAAACTGGCAGAGCTCCCGATACAAGAAAATGCTGTGCAGCTGCTTTATTTTCAGCACATGAATATTCTCTGAGGTGTAGCGTGTGTCAGTCTTTGCTGGATTGGCACGTTGGCAGTGAGATATTAAAGGAGTATTCTCCACACACACTTCATTCCCAGTTGTTTGAAAAAAGTGAGGCACATTTTCTTCTACACAGCGTCTTAGTCTATGGTTCACACCACTTATTTTCGCGATGTTGCTCACAAGAATGTCATAAACCAGCCCTGTGTATTGGTTTTATGCAGACTAATACAGACAAAGCTTTTGCAGTTGGAAGAGATGAGTGCAGTTGAGGTTAATGCTGGATTTATTGCCTTCCAAGCCTACCAGTAAAGAAAGAGCAGTGAAGACTATTCTGTTTTTCCTTACTAAGAATAACTCTCAGTTTTTAACTTTTTTTTTTTTTATCCTGGGGGTAGAGTTTGAGACAGTCTTGAAACATTTCAGAACTTACTGAACAAATGTCTCTTTACTCTGCCATGCAAAATATCCATAAACGTTTAACCCCCTACTGTTTTATCTTGACTTATCTCAGCCTAGTGACTCACAGAAACAGGAGGCTTAACAAATAAACTCCATGTTTTCTGTGAATTACTCTATAAATAATTAATCACAGTGTTGGTCATTCAGATTCATTCAGATTATCCTGATCTACGGATACACCCCAGCACCATATTAGACTTTTAAAAAGAATGCCTCTGAGCATTTTGAACAAATGTCTGCAAATCTGTATGGATAGTTTCATGTCTTTCGGCTACAGGTGTTACTAAGCTTTAAATAAAAAATAAAATCTGTGTACACAGGTAGAGCTAATCATGATATCTGCAAGGCATTTCCCAGCAGCCTGCCAAACAAAAGTGCAATTGCACCATGAGTACTCTCTGCTCAGACACAAACTTACAACCAGTCTGAAAATTTGGTTATGACATTGTCTGAATGTCTGTCCGGCCTGTTGCATGAGATAATGTGAATATAATTTTTATTTGGCATCACTGTTAGTATACTACACATGCTGCTTGAACAGCTGTCATACATCAGCCATCAGTCACATCACTTAATTACATCTTGTATGTATTACTCAAAATCTCTGAGTGAATTTAAAGTTTCAGCAAACCTGAGCAATTAAAACTGGCTACACCGCAAAAATCATGAGGTTTTGAATCAGGAGATCTAGAAGGGTCATACTGGGTTCCCCTTACTTTCTTTTGGTGTTTGTGTGCTGCCGAACAAGCAGAACAAGAACAGGTATAAATGAACCCTTTTCCTTTTCTTTTTTCTTTTTTTTTTTTCATTGAAAGTAGACAGATAAGCAAGGAACTGAAGTTTTAAATAACTAAAATATTATAGGACAAGTAATTGTCCGAACTATCTGGATGTGGCAACACTGAATTAAAGAAACTTGCTATTGTTCTGTACAGACATCTTTTTATTTTTAATTTCTTTTAAAACCAGAGCCAGACTGTGTTTTGCACATCCAAAGCAGTATTGAATTGTGTGGAAAGATGCATCAAATCCTTTCTATTCTTTTCTGTGGTCGATATACAAAGGGAGACCAAATGATGTTATATGAGTGTCAAGTTTTTGTTTGTTCTGCAGCGTTGTGGTGATTGACAGTCCACTGCTGGAGTGGCACAATGGAGTCCTTAGGGCACCTGATGTGTTTCAGTCTC
>NW_010406918.1:0-30082 GCF_000710305.1 Buceros rhinoceros silvestris | reverse complement strand
TTTCCCTACTTTAAGAGTGTGTTTTTACTTCAAAATCCCTCAAAACAGATGAGAGGTTTTTTGAGAGCAGTGGCAGGTGTCTAACTTCTAGCTTGGGCGATAGTGTGTTCAGTGCGGGCTGTGCTCTGGTGAACACGTGCTTTGGGAGGAAGAAGGAATCATGCAAGCACTTGGGAGAGCCCTACTTTGACAAGGTCCAGGGGTAGCGATTTCCCGTTGTGATTTCTCTACAGCACTGAGTTTTGAATGAAGTCACAGCACCAACATTAGCACAATTCATCTCTACAGAAATCTTTTTCTTTTTTGTGTGTATGTCCTCATATTTTGACCTGGCAAAAAGAAAAGGCAAAATAACCCATGTTTCTAATTTTTTAGCAGGTATCCTCAGATTTCTAGCTTAAATCATTTTTGCAACTTCCAACTACGGTACATTTATCTGGTTAGCAGGAGCAGAAGCCTCAAAGTTCCTAGGGCTATGGTATTACGGACTCTGGACAGACCGTTAAAAATAAACAGTGCCTCCTTGAAAAAACTTTTGATCTGTGCAGTCTAACACAGAGCAGAGTTCAACTATTTTGAACTTCACTTTGTGATTTTAAATGTGAGCTTTATGCTAACTACAGAGAGGAGAGAGCAGAAGCTGTAAATGGTGGTATCTCTTTTTTCCTCATAGTGTGGCAGTGGAGAGAACTAATGCTTCCTGGCTGGGTGGTTCAAATGAGGTGCCTCAGAGGCACATTTCTGAAAAGGTCTGTGAAAGAAATGTGGGTCTCCCTGGCCATGGATTTTTGTATACAAAGGAACTGGGCCCTTCACAGTCCACGACACCATTTGTAATCTGGAGTTGGACATGTACGCGACTATTGAAACTTGGTAGGGGGTCTTCCGATACGGTCCCTCTCTGAGTGGTTTCCTGTGTTTGTTCTGCCTCCCTGTCCCTTGTGTCTGCCTTCATGCCAGTTTACTTTTCAAGTGCCTGTTCAGGCCTATTCAACCCTTCCCCCACCTGCTTCTCGTAGCAATTGAACAATAAATTATCACAGAAAGGTTGCTTCGCTCATTATTTTTATTGATTTCTATTAATTTATAGTAGAAGTTACTAATGGCAACAGTATTCTAGATTGATTCAGCAGAAAGCTACCAAATGTACTCTAATGAAAAATCTATGTAGAAAGCATGAACTCGACATTTCATTGCTTAAACTCACATTTAACTTTTAAGCATGAGTAGTCCCATAGGCTGTCCATGGGAAGTGCTTGTATTACCTGAGCTGAAAGCAGGGGACAGTAAAATACTGTTCAACATATTAAGGATACAATTAGGGACAGAAGGCTACAGTAGTCTTCTTCCAGAGATGTTCACAATTGTCATACCTTTGCTAATTAGCAGACAACTATTGTATTCCAAGCATTTTTTAGCCCGGAATGAAATGAAGGGACTTTATTCAAACATTCACAGGGAGAAATCCAGGCCCTGTTGAAGTCAATGGGATTTTTGCCATTGATTAAGAAGGCCAGGATTTCACACGTAATCTAAATACAGATGCCTGGAAGAAGATGCAAAGCAGACATAAATTCAGCAATGACACTGAGGCCAGACACAATGATCTCCACAATGCTGCCTTGCAGCAAAATGCCTACCAGTAGGGAAATTCTAACGAAAAACATCTTTCAAAAAGTGCTTTCTGCAACACTTTTTCTGCACTAGTGCATAAGTCAATATGCTGGTAAGAAGGAAAGGTTATAGAAATATGCCTTGGCCTTGCTCTTGCAGTAACACTGATTCGTGACAACGCAGCAGAGTTTAAAACTGAAATATCTGAGCTTAGCTGGACGATACCGGTATCTGCCGAGGCTATTGGGCATTTCATAATCGGCGCTGACAAACTAGGGAAAAAGACATTTTGGCTAAGCCATCATTCATACTAAAACTGTACACCAGGATTAGTTACTTCTGCCTTTCTAAATTAGATGAAATAAGGACACAAGGACTAATGTAATTAGCAAAGGGAGGAAAAGTGGCTTCATATCTTGGAAATCGTCTCCATGTCACATAGACTTTTGGGTGAAAATTGATATCTCTGAAGGCAGATTTTTTCAGAGCTCAGATCACGTTTCTGTTCATAGATAAACTGTGGGAAAAACATTCATCAGAAATACATTTTGCTTTATTTTGATACACACAAGTATCTTCTAATATCTCATAATTGTTCTCAAGAGTTTAGAAAGGGAGGAATAATAATAATAATTATGGTGAAAGTAGATGTCTGATTCCAAAGGGTAAAAAAAAAAAAAAAAAATCCATTCTTGAAGGTTTTAGATTTTATAGGTTCGTATTGATCTTCCCTGTCTCTGTGAAAACCCTGCTTTTTAAATTAAATAATGAACCGATGTTTTAGGCCTAGCGACTGCTGTTCTAGAGCCTCACCTGAATCTAATCAAATGTTCCTTTATTCAGTGGAGAGGAGCTGCAGACAATTCAATCAGCGGCCCCGTCAAAGTACAGCAGCTGAGGGTCTGGCCCGAAGACAGGTCAATGCTGTTCGTTTCCCATTTGCTGTTTCTGTCCTTGGGAAGGTCTGCTCTTTGGGAAGCTGCTGCTCTAGAGGCTTTGTCAACAAGGGGAATCGGTGAGTGTGCTTTCCAAAGTAAAGGTTATTTTGGTTTTATGGCATGAAGCATCTTACTTTGTTGCACCACTTACATACGTATTGGTTAGGGACCTGGTTAAGAACAGGACAATGAAGGAATCAAGTGCATTTCAGATCTCTCTCTGCTTTTCAAAGACAAGGCTCTTGTACAAGTTTTCAGTATCTGCTTTACTCTTCTTCCTTCTCTTTTTGATACCTTACTAGCATATTTTATTCCTGAACTGCTTTTCCACACTGCCATGAAGTACCAGGTGATGCTAGCTTTGGGAATTGCCATGCGTATCTTCCAGTACAGCTATGACAATAAATAGGTTTACCAGGTCAGCTCCAACCTCTATTGCTGCTGGAAATGTGAGTCCTGCTTCTCTGTGGAATGCAGAAGGCTCACTTACAACAGCAGAATTTTAAGCCCCCAAGTCTGAGTGGGTTTGAAATGTGTGCAACTGAGCTCTCTTGGTCCTAATGAAAACATGCATCTGGCGTTTCTGCTTTAAAATAAACCCCCTCTTTGGGGGTTGTTGACTTAATAACACTATGGACCCTTTTTCTGTCTCCCAAAGTGCCTGAGATTTTTTCTTTTTTCTGTCATCACAACAACCAGTGGCAGATACTGTGCCCCACCTCTGTTTTATTTCTTGCTTCTGTTTTTAGACCATTTTGAGTGCTTAAGTTTAAGGCATTTTGTAGAGCTCAGCAATCAACCTAATTTTAATGAATCATTTTAGTTCTAGCCCCCTCTTCCTTACTAACTGACAATCCGATTGCACAGCATCGCCTATATCATAGTCTTTGTGTCCTCTACAACCACCGATTTTGAAAAAATTGGTGTCAGCAAAGATGTTATTCTACTACCTGGAAAAAATATTCATCTTCATCTGTAATTTATTAACTTTCCTTGGTTTCTGGTGTTCATTTTTCATGGTTTGAAAGACCTGTGGTTCCGCCTGCAAACTTGAAGCGTTAGTCCGTTATCACTAGGGATCAATATGTAGTTTTACCTCCAAAAATGCTTGTCAAAGGACTGTTTTTCCCATGGCTACTCCTGTGTATGCTCTTAATTATAGTCATGACTAATTTTAACAAGTTGGATGATATTAATTCTATATTGCTATGAAATATCCTTCCCAGCTGATTTTTTAAAATGGTGTTTTTTGACTATAGCTCTTTATGTTAATTGTTTAAAGATCTGGCACACAGCCACAGTTGTTTGAAATTATGCAATCTCAGTTTAAACTGTTAGTACACATTGTTGGTGACAGCTTGGAATAGCCATGTTAAACCTGCAGGATCTCAAATTTATCTTAAAAAAATCAAGTTTGTATGAGCTGATTCCTTCTCTAGTTTTTGGCAATTTGTGCTTTACTTGAACTTTTAGCAAAAGTTGAAAAAATACCTTTTGAATCTACCTGCTGTTTGACATGCCTGAAGATGGAGCTCTGTACTGGGGCAGAAATTTGGATTTTAAAGCTGTAAATGTCAAGGCTGGATATAGGTCTTAAATATATCAAAATCTATGTGGTGTTAGGTTTGAAAACCTGCTTTACCTTCAGCTTCTCCTTGGAGTCATGCTTTTAGATATAAATTGTCCTGCATATAATTATATTTCTGGTGATTTTCAGGAGGAGGCAAACAGTACATTTTTCTACTCAACAGGCTGAAGTAAAAACAATCCTTAGTGATTTTTCCATTGGGAAGGGGTAGCTGTGACTGAGAGACATGAAACTGCCATTTCACTGCCCTTCTCGATGAGCTCGTCCATGTAATAGAGCGGTGAGGACCTCCTCCCCTCCACAGGCGTCAGCCAAGGGCTGTCGTCTCCCTCATTTTTCCCATCACTGTAAGATGTAATTATCTCAACCATACAGTTAGCCTGGGTTGTCTCACAGTCCACCTAAGGGTGCTGCAACCACAGATCCCGCACCAGTACTTGCTTTCCCAAGAGCTGGGGAGGGAATGCTTCCTCTCCTGAGAATATGCTTTGACTGTATTTCCAGGTACCTTACAAGTCAAAGCTATGATCACCTCAACTAGCAGGAGCAGTTGTTGAAAAATAGAAAACTGGGCTTAGGAATGGGAAAGAGAAGCAGTGTTCTGGCTGAACCTCAAATGTTGCTCTCTAAAGCGGAAAAAACTAAATAAATCCTGTTTTGGATTCGTGGCTTACAAAGACTAAATGCACTGTTTCATGTTTTCTCCTCCCTGTATGTGACAAACTGAAATTAAAATATTCTCTCTTGTTCCTTTAAATAATTCAGGCTTGCCTCTGAGGGGAATATAGTAGATGTGCAAATGGTCTCTCTGCTTGCCATAGAAATGTTCTCCAGAGTGTTGTGAGATGACAGGACCGCAGTGCCTAGGACTCTGCCATCCCGCCAAAAGCACCGGCTGTTTGTGTGTAGCCCACGAGAATTTACAGCAGGATCTGCTGTGGCTCAGGCTCAGCTCCTGTACCGAGAGCAGGGGAGAGCCCAGCCCTCCCTGGACTGCCACGAGGTGGGACACCCAGGCAGCTATTTCACGTGTGGCTGTGATGCATGTAGGCACAACAGGGGCCCTCTGCGTGCAAATGAATCTTTCTTCATCATGTGGCATTTCATCAGGTACATCCATTGCATTCTGAGATTTTGATGACACTTCTGTGTCTGCCTTCTGCCATCTTTGCTCCACGCCCCATTTTTCATGAGAGCAAATTCCTCCCCTCCCTCTCCTGATTCTTTTCTTTTCCATTTTTGTATCATTTGCTTCTTATATTTTCTTTGTAGTACCTGCGGCAGCTGCTTTGCAGGTCCCCTGCTGTGCAAATTGCCCTTTACAGAGGAAGATCTTCCTGTCAGTGACTGACAAGAGGTGCCAGGAGCAGGCCAGGAGACTTCTAAAACCCGTGAGTTGGCAAATCAGCAGGTACCTGTGTGCAGTTCTGGATACGCCCCTAGCATTAGTTTCTATCTTGTATCAAAGAGTTTTTAAGATATGGCCCACAGGCAGAGTTTCAGGTTAAAAGGAACACACTCTCAGTGTTTGGCTGCATCTGTCATCTCGATTTTTTGTTTCAAATATAAGGACACCAGCAGTTTGTTCTTAGGCAGGTTTTTAGTTTGTATTTTTTGGTGGGTTTTTTTGTTTGGGTTTTTTTGCTGTTTTTTTTACAGAGACTGTGTTTACAACAGCCTAAACAAGGAGAAAATGTTCTTAGTAATAAACAGCTCCTGTTTTTCTTCTCCAAAGAAATAAAGATGCCTTTCGTATTTCCCAAGGCTGACAATGTTGAAGAGGCTAAGATACATCAAAGACTGCAGAGAAAGAGGAAGGGACCTGCTATAACTAGCAGTTTCTTCAGGGAAAGATGTGAGGTTTTAGATGACACTAAGAATGCTCTGGACAGTCCTCTCTCCTTGATGCACGGGAGAAGGCAAAGGGTCTGGAGGAGTCTGGGAACCTGGTTTAGTTCCTGAAACATCTTAAAGAGGTTTTTAAATCACCCCTACATGAAAATGCTTTGCACAAGAAGGTGTAGCTTTTGGGCAAAACAACTCTTGAATCAAATGCAGAATAAACAGCCTGAATAAAAGGCTCAGAATTCGGTCCACTGTGATCAGTTGATCTGAGTGACTTGCAGCTTTGCATGCTTCATACTCGCAAACCAGCTGTAAAATGCAGGAAATACAAGTAGCTATGGTCTGATGTTTCCCCATCTGTTCCCAATATTTGATAATTTGCTCTCTTCTCTGAGCATATTAAATTTACTTACAAATTTAAAGAATATGTTTTATTTTATATAATGAGCTTAAAGCTCTAATGGCCTTTTCACCCCAAATTGCTCAAAGCACCCTCCTTTCCCAGATGGAAGGTATTAATTTTTCTGGAGGAATTTGTGTCTAAGGTACAGGTGGACAAGACGCACTCTTCAGCACCAGGCTGTTGCTCTGCTGTGCTGCGTGTTCTGTGTGGTTCTAGCTTCTAGACTGTAAGCAAGCGTTTTGAGACGCCTTTTTGTCTTGCTCTAAGGGTGAGGCAGAGTGAGAAGTAAACCCTGGTACTCACAGCTGAGACTACTGTTTTACCAACTGGAAAAACCTTCTCTTCGAGAAGCTTGCTAAGAATCATCCTCAATGTTGGAAACAGTCAGAATTTTGCTGTTGGGCTGAATAGCGCTAAACACAACTAAATGGTACTTCAGTTAGGAACAGCGTTTGAAACATTTTTGGGAAGGCTTGTTTTCATGTACGAGAATATAAAAAATGCTATGGGTAGGAAAAAACATACTAGATCTAAACATCCATGTGCCCCAAAGGTGGCAGAGGGAAATCTCCCAGATTTGTGCTGATTGTACCCCATGCTGAACAACCCCAGACTCAACTGCGCTGTGGCCTGTTAAACCCCTAGAGTGCGTGTCTGTGTAAAGGCACTTGGCAACATTAATTCACAGCTACCATTCATTCAAATGTATTTTCCTGAGGTTTTCTGTTTGGGAAAGCCTAAATTTATTACAAGAGGTCTGACTAACAGCCCTGAAATGGAACTGATCACAAGAATAAGCATTTCTATGACGTTCTTGTTACGAGCCCTCACCTCTAGTATCCTTCCTTCCTCTCTGCCTCTGTATCTTGAAAAAAACACAGGTAAATCCCTAGTCTTTTATGCCTATTGAAAAGCCTACCAAGTGAAAGAAATACCACAATAATTGATTGAGTATAAAAAGGTGTTTTGGCTTAGACATTTCCCAGAAGTAATACAACGAAATTAAAATCAACTGATTGCCCTGGAAAAACACTAATACCCATCACTGCGGCAATTCCTCAGCATCTTTCTCCAAGTTTAGTGTAGTTCCTGGAGTGCTTTTTAGAATGGTTTTCCAAGAAATTACTGAAAGAAGGAGATGTTGCCCGAATGAACAATAACAAAAATACACCAGGCAGATGGTACAGAGATCTAGGATCTAATTTCTGCCGGGCTTTAAATGTGGCCTTTCAGCTGCCTTTACATTTTCTATGTGAGGACAACAAAACCGGCTTTGGGAAGCTCCCAGCTCCCCCTGTAAGTTTTAAGCAATTTCTAAACAGGCCTCTGAGATTTCTTGATTTCTTTCAACACGCAAAGGTTGGTGGTGTTCTCAGAGTGGTCTAAAATATTTTGACATGAAGCTGCAGTCCAATTTTCACTTGAAAACTTAGATTTTCAAATACAAAATCCTTGCAGTTTGTAAGGGATTGGGAAGTTTCAAGTCAGATTTTTTGTGTGAGAAAAGTAACACGAGGAGTAATGGTTTTCTTGCTGAAAATGAGTGAGGATTAACATTAAATTTCTGATTCACACTGCAGCTTTGAGAAAGCCATTCTGAATTTCTGTCTGGCTTATTACAATAACTGAGATGTGTACATCTTATGTTAGTCTTCTCCTTTATTTTCGTATTTTTACAGGGCTTTTTTGTTATTTCTATAGCTGCCCTCTTATTTTTCTTTTTTTCTTTGTGTACTTCATTTGTTTAAAACTTGATTCCTTGTCAGCATTTCATTACTCTTAAATACATCACTTCCTTTCTTGTAACCTCTCTAGATTTGACTACTTTATTTTTTTCCTTGTCTTTACCTTTTTCTTTCATTTTTTTTGGCCTTTTTAAAATTCTGCAGTTTCTCGTGTGCTTTTCTTCCCCACTGAAAGACCAGTAGTTGAGGTAGCCAGGAGACTGCTGCTCTCTTGGTAATTGTGCAGATGTATCGGTTTTGGGCGCAGGGTTTTGGTAGGGGGGTAGGGGTGCTACAGGGGTGGCTTCTGTGAGAAACTGCTAGAGGCTTCTGCCACGTGTGACAGGACCAATGCCAGCCAGCTCCAAGGTGGACCTGCCGTTGGCCAAGGCCGAGCCCAGCAGTGATGATGGTAGCATGAAAATCTGTCCACAACCCTCACGCCCTGTCCCTCTGCACTGCTTGGCAGGAGGAGGTAGAGAAAAACTGGGAAGAGGGGAGGGTCTTTTAAGCTTCAGTTTTTATTTCTCATTATTGACCCATGAGCCTTTCATTATATTTTCTCTCCCCTGTCTGGCTGAGGAGGGGGAGTGACAGAGTGGAAGTCAAGTCTGTTTTGCCCATCAAGGTAACTGCTGAGTGATCTCTCTGTCCTGATCTTGACCCATGAGCCTTTCATTATATTTTCTCTCCCCTGTCTGGCTGAGGAGGGGGAGTGACAGAGTGGCTTTGGTGGCTACCAAAAACACCTGGGAAAGAGGGTGCTGATGGATGAGAACTGGAGCACCCAAATGCAGGCTGCAGGTTAGCTGGTGCAGAGCAAAGGAGCTATCTCAGCTAACAGATATTGCAGGCTTGGATCTTCCTTTTTGCAGAAATGAATCAATTCTATTTTTTTTAAATTGTGTTTCTGAGTACTGAAGCCTGTAGTGAGCAGAACTGGAGAGCTGTGGAGGGGCTGGAAGTCAGATGACAAATCAGCCTGTGGACATCAAAAAGCACTTGGCTGTCTGAGTGCTGGACAGGGTTAACGTGTAGCTAGACATTTCAGTAGCTTCTCTCTTCAGTCTCTGAAGAACACTGTTCTTATTGCTGTTTCCGTTCTTAATTTGCAGATTCTCTTTCCTCCCTGATGCATCTCTGACAGTTTTGCTGTGTGGGTATGGAAATTACACATACATTTTCATCAAACGGTGTCAGGCCCATCAATATGCCCTGGAAAGTTTTGACAAATAAAATAGAGCTAAATACAAAGTGGAAACCTGTGTCTTCCTGAGGTGGTCCTAAACCCAGAATCAGTTGGGTTTGGGTTTTTTTTCCCATGGTCCACCCCCCCATTTTTTTTCCCCAATAGTTTAGAGCTTCCTGTTTCCATCTTTTCAGGCTATAAACCTCAGACATCACTAACTCCAGACACCTGACACTCATTTCTCTGAGAAATTAGACCAGTTTGGAGCAGAACTGGGTGTTATAATCAGCTTCCGTGCCTGAAATTCTTTTAGGAGTTTCAGGCTCTATTGGCAATTTGCTGCTAAATGCCCTTTCCAAAACTTAACTTCAAGATTTGCAAAAATAGGCCAAAAATGTGCCCTACTATTCTGGAGGCCATATTATTTCTTTAGTAAAATGCATGAAGTGGACAGTTCATGTGGAAAAGGAAAAACCAAACAACGAAACAACAAACAAAAACACTGGTGAAAGACCGATTGTTTTGAATACAGGGGGCCCAGTTCCCCTGCAGGTGTTTTGCATGCGGGAAAGCTGCAAGGATAGCATTTGTGAGCCTTACATCTTCCCCTACCAGCGGTTCTTCCAGTGACTGCGATCGAAGGAAATAGCATTCAGACCTCAGCTGATTCCCGTGCTGATGAGCGCACTCTGACTCTCTCACGGGGTAACGGGAATCCAGACAGAATCAAAATCAAAAGGAACTCCTGTTGTGTTTTGGTGGTGCCCATCGCGCTTTGTTTATTACAAATAGCACTGTCTGAGAAGCAGAACACAGCCCTGAGAGTACGCGTGCGGGCGGCCTTGGCGGCAGGGACCAGTGCAGGGCCCGGCGTTAATTGCTGGTTCAGCCCAGTGAAGCTAATGGCGGTAGAAGCCACCGCAGGGCCTCTGTCTGTTTATGTAGCTCCACTCTCCCCCAGGCTACTGCCCTGGCTTAATCCCTCCTCTATCCAGCCTAGAAACGCATTTCTTTTTCTTATTTAAGATTGCATAGACCTTTCATATTTAATATTAGTATAAAGGGGAAACAGAGCCCCAGGAGAAAGATCAGAGTTTCTCTTCTGTGGAGGCACCAGAGTCACTCTTCTCTTAATGAAGAGGAACAGCAGGATGGATAAAAATCAATGTCTTAAAAACTAAATTGGATTTTTTAAGTTTTAAAAAATCTTTCTTTAGTAAAACTATTTAAAATTAAGTTTTAAACCTATATTAAGTGCAATTTATTCTGATGTATTAAATTGTTCAAAGTTTTAAGAAAAAAATCCCTAAATGTGTTGCTGGCAAGGTTTTCACATTAGGCCAGTGAGTCACTACTCATTAGCAGTTTGATTTGCATCTTTGTTTTCTGTTTAATTCAGAAAACTCTGCATGCCTGCCCTACCTTAGCAAGATCCCTTTCTGTTTGCATTTGACCATCGTATGGGTTAGAGAAAACACACAAACGGCCCCTGTGCATGGAATACTGGTCAGCAAATCTGCAGAAGCAAGTTAGAAACAGAATGTGAGAAGGAGTATGCTCAGAAGGCTGAGCAAAATTAAATTCTTGCCACTTTGGGAGTGCCAGTTTGGGGCTGGTCCACGCGCACATGCGTCATTTGATCCGTGGGGTTTATTGCAGTTGTTCTCAGTGTGAATAAATGGAAACACAGCCGTGGGTTTAGGGCCTGAAGCTGTGCTAACTGCCCTCAGTCCTCACTGGAAGGAGGGCCTTTGCACTAGGGGGCAAAATTCACTTTGAAACAAAAAAGCATTTTGTTCTGTCAGGTCCTTAAACAAGTAAACTGTCATTTGGCACCGAAGGTGAAAGGCCTAACCTGGGTTTGGATTCTGCTTTATGATGATGATCATGGCAGGGAAGCTGTGTTTTACCTTTTCAGCATGTGCCATTTGTGTGAGCGGGGAAAGCAGATGCTACTGCACAGAGAAATGAAGCACCAAGTGTACATGTGTGGTTGTGTCAGGATTTACCCCAGTACGGGTTACTGATGGGAGTAATACTTCTACTTACTCATCAGTAGCCTGTTTTGTTTCTTTTGTAAAGGCTTTTTCCCCCCTCCTCCCTCAATCCCATCCCCCTGTTGCCTTTGTGCCTAGTATTTTTCCACACTTTATTTCCTAAAAGACTAGCAGGTTTGATGATGTATTGTGATTTCTTTTCTACAGGGCTTTATGAAGGAAGCTGGAGGCAGTTCTCATTAGTCTCACTGACATCTTTTATCACTTATCAGAGGAACAACCAAACGGAGAGCAATTCCTTTGATCATGGCAAAAGTAGAAAGAGTATTAAAAACCCTATGAAGATTCACTAAGTAGAAAGTGGAAAAGATAGTCTGTGGCATGTTTGAAAGAAGTAACATGATTTAAAGTTGCCAGATTTGCTTGTATATATTAAAGAATTGTTAATGATGCTGCATTTTACATGCATCCTTAGGTTTTTGGGTTTTTTTAAAAAGAAAAACAAACAGGCAAAGGAGTTGTTAGGTAGAATGGGTGGATTAGATCAACTGGAAAATATCTCTTAAAGGTGAGCTGTGTCAGAGAGGAATTCTGTGATTGAATAAAAATGCTTGAAAATAAAAATAAGGTTGTAACAGTGGCACAATGGGTTGAAAAAGAAACCTCCTCTCATGGGAGAATGTTAAGAAATCTTAAGAATTCCTTTTCTCTCAGAGGCATTCTGTGGTGAATCAATGAATGTTTGTGAAGGCTGCATATAGGAACTGCAATGCTTGCGATCGTCCGTGTATACCTGACTGCCTAAGTCTGACCTCAGAGTGCCACTGCTGCCGCTTTTGTCTCAGTGGTTCCAAGTACTGATTCTCCTCGTCAGTGTGCCTTGTATTATTACCAGCAGGACAGGGAGAAAAAGAAGAGTAAATATACCCTCACGCTCCATAGCTGTGGGTAGGATGTAGTCTAGATCCACTAGTGCTTTTTTGTACAGCTGCAGCTCAGTTACCCACTGCTTACAAATCCCTTCTTGGGATCTCTTCTGCATGTGATCAGCTCTTATCTCAAAGCATCAGATTTGAATTGCCCTTGAAGGCCCTTGTCTTAACCTGTGGAAATACAGAGACCACAACATTTCAGGCAATTTCTTCCAGCATACGCTGTGTGCCAGCCTTGTTCCTGCAGCATTTTTTACTACCATAGCTAATTTTTAACTATGTTGAATTTGATTTGGATATGATGCACTGTAGTACATTTGTATAGCACCTTTTATGCAAGCATCCCCAGAGCACTTTCTGATCAAGCTAAAATTAGCTCTGAACTACATACAAAATCCTAACAGATTCATTTAAAACAACTCGTAAAGAGAATGCAGAGATGTACGCACTCAGTTCCAAGTTAGAACAGGCAGAGGGGCCAGTTGTCTCTTACACCAGAGTAACAGAGGAGGAACTAATTCGCTGTATTGCTTTGTAACAGGCTTGGGGCGTGATTCTCCAAGCAGCACAATGCTCTAACAGCAGTGACCGGAATGAACTGTGTGAATGCTGCAAACGACCTGGAGGTGGCAGGTGAAGCACTGCACAGGAGGGTTATCGGATCTCCCTTTATGCACACATTGTTCTAACGCTTGCTGCTTCTGATAAGAAATGGGAAAACACTAAATTCTTTGTGATATGTGGCCTCAGTCATCCACGAGGAAGACAGTGGAGCTGAGAGGGGTGTGAATCATGCATCCAAAATTATTCAAAACTTTTTGCCAGAGCAAGGGCTTGGAGATGAAGCAAGCTCCAGTTGGTTTGTCAGGATTAAAAAGTTTGGTAGAAATTGTCAGGTGCTGACACAGAGCGATGTGCTGAGGAAAGGTGCTAAGACCTAGAGATCTTAATGAAAACCAGACTGGCATATCATCTCTTTCATTGTTGTAAGGCTTTCTTTTGATCCTTTTCTTTTAAATAAAGAGAATGTTTTTTTAAGGCAGTAATTTGATCATCGCCACTCCTCCTTCAGGGAAGAGAACTGTAGGGCCTGAAGATGCATCAAACCTGCTGAGAAAATTGAAAGAGAGATTGCTGCCCCAGATGGGTGACAATGTCTGAACCAGCAAGAAGGGAACTGAACATAGTTCAGAGCTCTTGGTAATCATGGTCATGCATGTGTGTTAACAGCTCTGCCTGTGTCAAAGGTTGAGCTTGTTAGCTCCCTTAAGGCTATATGTGCTTTCGGGAAATTAAGAACTTTACCAAAATAGGAAGTCAAAATGTGGAGAGGGTGTACATTCAGGCTACAGCGTTCAGTGAATAAATCCCACCTTGGCCTGAGGAGAGACTAAAAGTATGGGCCAGTTAGGAAGTTAAGAGCACCTCTGGAGCCTGTCCTGCTGCAGCCAGTCCTTTATGCTCTGGCAAATCAGTTGTCAATTGTGGCAACCATGAGGTGAGAGGTGGTCTCTCAGGTACATTATTTCCGATTTAGAGACCTTTCCATAGCTAGTCCATCAATCTGTTTTACTCCAAATACAACTGCAGTGTCTGAGGCAGAGAGAATGGGGCAGGAGGAAGAGGCAGAGAGGTTTGTGGAGCCACATAGCAGTGTTGTGAACAGATGCAAAGTAGTAGCTATAAATACATGCAGTGGAAAGACCGAACCCCTGGACTGACACACAAGCAATCTGCTCAGCTTTGCCACGTGCTTCATCTGACCAATTAGCTCTGTAATTATTCTTTGTCTCAGCATTCCACTTGTTGCTGTTTATCGTGGTTACTGCTCCCTCATCCTCTCTATTGCGAGCATCAGTGTGGCAGAAATAGGGAAAAATGCTGAGATCAGCTAAAGTGTCTCCTCCTTAACTCAGGTACTGAAGGGTTTTGGGGTGGCAGCAGCAAATAAAGGCTGTTACAGAAAGCTCTGCCTTCCAAAAGGGAAATGAATTCTTTTCCTATACAAGAGATTTATATGGCAAATTAGGTCAGTTATCATTAAGCTACTGCACAGCAGGACAAATCACAATTTTAAATACATTTAAAATGCAAGTACATGTAAAATACATTCTGATGCAGTGCAAATCAAGCCTCTTACAGTTGCTATGTGGAGTAAGATGAACATGGAGCATAATAATCAAGGAATAGGTTAGTTGGGTTTACTGCTGCTTTTTAAGAGTGTGTAATTTATACCATTGTTTATGTTTACTTGCAACCAAGTATCCTCACTGCTGTCTCCTCAGGATAAGAAAATATAAATGCATAAACCAAAACCAGTTCTTCCTGACAGTCTCTCTGCGTTACTGCTTTTACCTTAAAAATCTTCTCCAGAGAAGATGAAATGAACAGAAATTCATGCCCTTCCTTTCTCAAAGTTTCGCAACATCAGCCCTAAAAATGCAGCCATCTGTTATGCAACTGTCTAACCATTTGTTTGCTTCTTCCCAGATTTTTCTCTCTTCATGATTCACAAAAAACCAGACTTCTTCCTGTCTGTGCCTTTTTTGAGTCTCCTTCTCTGATCATCACAATTTAGTTTCATGGCAGACTTCATAATCTCACGGGCACCAGAGCCCTCTGCCAAGGTTTATGCAGATTTAAAGCCTGGATTAATCTGGCCTGGTATTTATAAAATGTTCTGAACATGTGAAGCACTATAAAGGCACTGTATATTATTACTGAGTCCATGGAAGTCCCGTCCCCCCTGCTAACTCAGCACACATTTAAGCTGTGGCTCTTGGAGGTGAGGTGCAGTGACAGAAACAACCAAATCCATGTCTCCTCTTCTGAGATAGTATCTCTCTCGCTTTTCTTTCTTTCTTTCTGTCTCTTTTTTTTTTTTTTTCTTTTCCTTTCAGGACTTCTGGAAGAAATGAGCAGGAAGGAAAGAGAGCCCCTTCAAAGATTTCACCTCCTGAGAGTATTCTTTCAAAGACTTTGGCATAGTCTTCCTGCTTTTTGCTGCCACTGGGCTGCCCAGTTCCCTCATGCTGTTTCCTAGGCACTTGTAAAAGCTAGCAGTTTCTGCAGAAACCTTTTGGAAAAAAAATACCTGCATGCAGGGGGAGGCTGCTTTCAGGCTCTGGTCTGCAGCTGGCACTCGGTGGGAGGAGTCGTCAGTCTCCAAACGCAGGCCATCCCAGCAACTTGATGAAAATCACTGGCACAACTCGGGGAACTGTAGACCTTTGCTAGCCAGATCTGCCCTGTATTTGAGGGGCTGCTTCCAAAAATGTTTCTGTGCTTTGCTCCTTAAAGCACAGATGGAGATGGCTGGCAACTACAGTACAGGTTTAGGTACCATGTCCTCCCCTTCCATGTTATCGACAAGAGGACAAAGTTCAAAATCAAACATGTTTGTAGGGTGTTTGTGGTACGTTTATACTTTTATACCTTTAAATTAATGGAGCTTTAAAACACGTTTTAGTAGTTGGACTCAAAACAGGACTGGCTCTCATTTTCACACGTGGGAGTGCATCTGTCTCAAATGGAGCCAGTGAACTTTCCCTGGCACCGTTCAGAAGGCACTATGGGTCCATTTGTTTTTGCTTCCCTCCCCCCATTATTTGATAGTTCTTTTAAGAGTTGTGAGTTTTACCTAGCCCCTTTTGATCAGAAGGAAAAGTGACTGTAGGAAACTGAGACGCTGCAGTGACTCTGACTTTGAACTCACCAGGTCTAAAAGCCTGCAAGAACATTTTCTCTTTCAGCTTTCCAGCCGCTCCTAGAGCTGGCTGATAAAGGGGTATGTTAAATTGTCCTGAAGGACAGCTGGAAAGCTAGGCGCTCCAGGCGGAACTCACAATGCAACTGGAGATAAATATATTGAGCTGAATCATATTAAAATTTAAGTGTTAGACTTTAGAGTAGATTTTTTTTTTTTTTTAATTTCGGGTCGTTAAAAATAGTTTATTTTCCATTCCCTTCAGCTTGCGGGGCCCTGAGCTCCTGCAAATGCTGCGGCTCCATCTAGTGGCACTACAGCCAGTTGCCAGAGTGAAGGCAAATCTTGTAGAAATGCTGATAACGAAGAAAAAAATTAGGATTTAAATTCTGTATTTTCAGTAAAATTCGTTAAGATTTCCTTTCAGTTATCATACTTAGAGTGTATTCTAATGCTCTCTGGAATGAAACAATATTTAAATTACACTTGTTTAGAGAGATTAGTATAAGAGTCCATCCAGTCTGCTTCTCTTCAGTCTTTCTGTTCTCTGAATAATCTCAGGCTTACATATGTATTCCTGTTTTTAATAGAGGAAAGTAGTATGTTTAAAACTACGTGTATATAACTATGTGGTACTTGTAAAAGTAGCTTTGATCCAAATTTCTTAAAACACTTAGCAAACGTTTATGAAGCATCAAAACATTCGAGCTTGTTTGCTCTATCCACTCATCAGTCCATCTGTCCATGCACCCACCCATCATGCGTAGAGACTGTGCACGCATTTGTATAGACGGTAGACCCCAGTCTGCTCTCTGTTACATTGGAACTTAATTTATTTCAGTGTAGTAACTCTCAACGCTCACTGGTCTGACATGAAAATTAGTGTCTCGTGTATCTGTATTTAGAGCAAATATGAGCTCACAAAGTTTGATGAACGTATGTTGAAATGAGATCTTAATGTAAATAGGTTTGTTCTTTGGGGTTCTCACCTCATCCAGATGGGAACTGACATTCACATTTTTTACACTGTTATGACTGTGTTTAGTTTTTCAACACATCTTGCTCCTGCCTTTGATCTAATAAAAAAAATAAACATTCTTGATTTGATTTGCTCAGCTGCTGTCTGAGCCACAGAACCTAGATTTCATCTTTGTCCTGAACTCGACTCCCTTGCTGCTTGTACAAATCTGTTGAATTCAATAAATGTATTTAGCCTTGTTAAGATTCAGGAAGGCAAATATTATCCTCCAGTGATGCAGCAGATAACAGGAGTTAATAACAAGTGTCTGATAAAGATCACAGGATTCCCTGTAAACAAGATGCTGCATTGCACAGAGAGCATCTTGTCTGCATATGTTTCATAAGTAACTAGGCATCCTCATGGGCTTCTTTAGTTATTTTAGAAAGTTGTGTAAACAGTATTATCTACTTAATGCCCCAAATGAAATAATAATTTATATGGAAATGGGGCAAAGCTCAATAGATCGTAATACAACTCTCCATGGACTCTTGGAGATGATCTGCTCAGATTTTATTTGAATTTTCTTCTAGCTTGTATGTATGCAGCCTGTGGTTTGTTAGACACACTAGGCAGATGGTTGGACAATATTTTTTTATTTTTTTTCTGGAAAAAACTCAACTGTGAATTTATACTTGGGTTGTTTTCTGTTATAGGCATTCCTCAGAGCTGTCAATGATAGTGTGAAGAGTAAGATCATACCGAAAAGCTCTGATGCGTTGTGTGCTGTTGTTGAGAAAAGTGGGTAATAACTGATAGCTAACTATTGTACCACTACTGTACTCTGTAGTGGTTGTGTGATTCTTTTTGTTTAGTCTATGAGAGCAGTGGGAAGAAATACTGGAGTTCTAAGAAATTCTTAAAACAGGAAAAATGTATTTGAAAATATTTTTCTGTTCCGTCTTGTGGAAAATTATATTGAAGCCTGGAGATTTTCTTTTATACATATATATATAAAAAAATCTGTTTTGCAAGGCTTTCTACTTTGCTATTTTTAAAAAGCAATGGCTAAAATATTTTCTCTATCCAATCCCATACTAGTTCTTCAAATATATTAATTAGTCAGGTTTACCCAAGAATATGGTATCAGGCAAAAATTAAGCTGTGTTGTGGTTGTCCATGCAAGATGACCTTAACAATATGCAGCTGTGACATGTCTCTTTTCCAAAGCCTTGATGTTCGCTGTGCTTAACCGTTTCTCCAGACAGTTAGTGTGGTCTCCAGGCCACTGTATTAGATTTTGGGAAAATCACTTCCCTTTTTTGTACCACAATTCCCCCAGCTGTAAAATGGGGGAAATGACAGGCTGGGATGTACTGACACGACAGAAGTAAAACACAGCTGAACAGAAGGCGGCAAAGCAATACTGGTGTATTCAAAAGGAATCTGAGGTTTGATTAGATGTGGTCATGGTCACTCAGGGGCCTTGTGACGTTGCCAAGAGCAGAGCCTGGGTTGCCAGACATACTGTCTGGTAACTCCATCTGTCTTCCAGGTAGGGAGAGTGGCTGGTGAGTGTTAACAATGCAAACAGGACAAATGCCAGCAACTGGTTTAATAAAATAAATGGAAATGAGCAAAGAAATTTTTTGTAAAAAGCACATGTTGTTTTGGGAGGCAGGAAATGGATGAAATGGATTCATTTATAAAACAGGATATATCACTCAAATATTGTACAGCGATGAAGAGTGGAACTCAAATGGCTATGTGGAAGAAGGGGGAACCTGCTTACTTGATCTATGTTCTGTTCTTGCACATGTGGCAGTGCCAGAGTTTTCTTCTTCCAAAATGGCTTCACTGAGGCAGGGCTCTTCAGTTCTGCTGCCGGGCCCCTGGAGAGGTGGGGTGTGTGCTCTGGGGCAGCATGCAGACCCCATGGAGAGTGCACAAGGATTTTAGTCATTGCTTCTCCAGGGGCTTCTTAAGAGTTAAGGACGGGCAGTAGACAAGCAAGACAGGTAGATGTGAGTGAAAAAGTTAGCTATTTTCTTTTTGAGCCATTCTTAAAACATTATTCAGAGGAAAACCAAGATGGGCCGGCAGGCAGAGAGCACCCATTTAATTTTTATACATCTTATGAAAAAGTGAGGACAGATGCATGGCTCTGCAGCCACTGCTCTAGCCCCACAGCGGGCAATTATTAATTAATATGGGGAAGAGACTAATTTTTGCTGACCCCCTCGGGTAATCTGTCCCAGCAGGCAGGCTAGATGGTTTTAACTGTGGATGATAAAGTTACCTGTGCAGTCAGAGGGAACCCAGTCCTCGCAGGCTGTCGTTCCAAGTGGAAGATAGCAGGGTCAGTATGGGAGCAAGAATGCCATTACCTTTTAGTTTAGTAACATGTAACTGCTCAATACTCACTTTGCTGTAAAAATCAAGTGAAAAAGAATATGCAGAAGTTGACTTTTGAAATGTGAATAAATGCAAGCAGAATTCTTTTGGCAAGTCCAACCAGTCTCTGTGAGTACACAGCTAAGAAATCAGAACTGGCCAATTCCTATGGAGCTGATGAACCAGCATGGTCTCACTACAGTCCAATGCAATAAATAGATAATTTTGTAACTTCTCTAGCGTATAAGGAAAGGGACGCCCGATTCCAAAATAAGACTGCAGTAGTAAGAAACTATGCAATCAACAATTAGCACCCAGGTTTGGCAGCTTACTGCCTCTAAATTCTCTTCCATTTCGAGGTATCTTCAATAAATTAAACAGGCTTGTCTAAACCAAAATTGCCTCCATTCTAATGTACTTTTCCAAGGTCAGTGTTGGAGTTAACACATTGGGTTAAGTTTCACAGCTTTTCTGTTGAGTGAGTACTGAAAACCTGACTGAGAAAACTTTACTGGGGAAGTACTGAGGGAGGAAACAGGGGCACAGGGTTTAAGTTACTTCTGCAAAGTTCAGGCCAGGTCTGTGGCAGAGCTCCAGGTGCAACCCTGCCCCTGCGGGTCTCCATTCGTTGCCATCACCATACTAGCCTTCTCAAGGATTTTCAATGTCATCTCTGAAGAGATTAATAAATCCGAAGGTCACTGGCTCTGAATTTTTAGGAAGGGAATATATACACGATTTGCTTGGGGGGAGGTTGAATTTTGGGAGGAGATTTAAATTTTGTTGTATTCTAATAGTAATGAAATCACAAACTGATGTTTTGGCCACTGCACTCGACCCTTGATGACACATGCTGTAGGCTCTGGAGATTCATGCACGAAGTGACTTGACTGGAAGTCTCAGTGCAGCAGAAATTGAAATCAGTCCTTTGAGTAAGGCAGGTGATATGTTGTTCCTGGGTAGCTCTGAAGACATTGTGGCTGACTGGTTGCCACAGGCGACCCTCTGGAAAAGCTCTCCATTAGAGAAGTTCAGTGGGGGGGAATTATCCAACAGACACATTGTTCGTTCTTCACGCCATTCCTGTATTTATTTAGCTCAGTTCTCCCCAGGGAAACTACCTCTGCCTTCTGGTGGACAAGGACAACGTGACCTATTCTAGCACCATTTTGCTGACAAAACTCTGCTAGTACATTTTATGGAAAAGCATTCTCAGAAGAAATTTGGCTTAAACCAGCAAAATAGTGGGTTTGTTTGTTGTGGGGTTTTTTTTTTTTGGCGCTGTTTATTTTAATGCCTTTTGAATTATGTAAATGTTTCTCTTAGCCAAATTGCACCTCCTAATATTCCTGACGTGCTGCCATGCCAACAAAACTTGGTTAGCTTTGGATCAGTTAATCCTTCAGGTATGAAAAGTTATAGCATTACCACAAGTAAAGGTTAAGTAAGGTCTCCCTGATGCGCTGCTTTCCTGGTACTTGACCTTGCTAGACAGCGTGTACTTACAGACCTTTCAACCTTGCAGTCAGCTGTGAGGTGAGGGGCTGTGGGTGCCGTTAGCTGCTCATGTGCAGCCCTGTCGGAGCCTGAGGAGAATCTGAGGCAGCTGTGCCTGGGACGCTGCACACGATGACGGGAGGGAGCAAAAGGGGGGAAATTAGTTTTCCCTATACTTTTTTTCCCTATCCCTGTTCTTTCACCACAGACTGCTGTGGAGATGGAGCAGCGAGATGACTGTGCTTCCTTTCTGCCTTAACTGCAGGTCATCGGAGCGTGAGGCAGGCCCCAGACACGCTTTCTGCTTTGTCACTTTGGTACTGGTTCAGACATGATCCTCTAAGAAGGTGTTACCTTTGATCCATTTGGACTGTCCTGCAATATGGTATGTTGTGGGAAGATTAGTTCTTAAGTCTGTTAATTAATTAATCTTAATTCTCTTACTTCTGGTATAAGTAGAAAAAATAAATAATAATTGTCAAATTTTGACTTCAATGCCTAGCTGTGAATAGCTACTTAAAATATTAACTTTGCATTCTGGACACTCCTCCTCTTCTATGTTTTTTCCAAGCTGTCCTTCTCGTAACAATGTGCAACAATGTTTTTCAGGTTCAGTGCACTCTCAATTAGCTGATTCTTCTCTGTGTTTAGGCAGTCAGTTAATACAGTTATTCCTAATTTATACAGTGTCATTGTGGTGCATGTAGTATCTGCACCTGGAGTACAGGCCTGAAAGTACTCGGCGGACTACGTGCAGCGGAGAATAAGGACCCGTACTAGCAGGACAAGTTAATGACAATATTTATGAGAATTAATGTACCAGATCATTAAAATAAGTGCATGGGAGCTGAGGAAAATTACAGAAGCAAGGAAACAGAGACATTTTCAGCTCTTTGTAAGCTTTCACAGGAGCATTAGGGCCAAGACAAGCTTAGTATCTGTTTATGTGGGTTGGGTCCCTGAAAGCATTATCTATAATACTGCAGCGTCACCAAGATGATCTTTACATGGTGTAGCAGGCAACACCCAATTTACATAAACCTCTGAAAGTAAATGGGGAACACAGGCTTAACACAGGCTGCCTGTTAACCATGTGTCTCACAGCTTGATAATGAGAGTTAAGTGCTAGCATTCTATTAGCCAGATGTTCTCCCCACCAGCACCCTTCTGAAGTTTCTTTCCATTATGAATGTAGTGCAGGCAGTATAAATTTTCTACCCTGGTCGGAGCTGTACTTAAAGATCACCCCAAACAAGAAAGTGCCTTCAGTGCAAGTCATAAAACTGTATCAGCTACAAAAAGGAAATAAAGCACATTCCCTCATCTCTGATGGAATGATCATCCCTTGTAATTTTTGCTCCTCCTGAAGCTGATTGTAAACCCTCACCCAAGGTCCGTCTGCCCACAGCAGCTGACTTCAGTGGGAACAGGGCCAATCCCAGCGTTCTCAGAAATGGCTGTTAGGCCAGGCTTCAGCTGGAAGCATAAACCCCCTTACATTTGGTGTCTGAAAATGCATCTTTTGGATTGCATTGACTGAGAAGATACTTCTCTTCTTGAAAGGAAGTAGTTTCCACATGAGCAAGCAATGCCCCTGGTTCTGCAGATTCTCAAGTGCTTTGTTCATTTTATTTTCCTATTCTGACTTTTCCCACAAAAATAGTCTATGTTCAAAATATACAAAACATAAATGTCAATGTCCCTTTTGATCAGGGAAGATATTTGATTTAATTTCTCTCTATTAATATAAAGGTATGTTAGGCAAACAGGTAATTTCCAGATCTTACTCCTTCAAGAGTCTGTGTTCAGGAAAAGATGCTGACAGCTTTGCTCTCTAATGAAACCGTTTCTTATGTTCATTTTACATACTCCCGAACTGCAAGTTCTTTCAGGGTAAAAACCCGTACGGGATCTTTCTTTGCCTTCCATTCTTCCAGTTTTTCTTGCAAAGTCAGGAAATCCTTGCCAAGTTCATATGCCAAAGTGATCATTGTTTCTAACAGTGGCATGTAATACCTGTGGCTGGTGTGCACGTGAAGGTGTGCTAGAGCTTTCTCTCCGTATTCAAAGGCACTTGCTGGGTTTTCCAGGTCCTTGTGGCACACCACGATAGCACAGAGCGTAGGGACAACTGAGACAGGATTGCTTCTTGTCAGCCTTTCCTGCAGACCAATGACTTCCAAAAGGATTTCCAATGCTTTGGTGTACTGGCCACCCCGCAGGCAACCATATGCTTCCTGAAGCTCTGGCCTTGTTAAGAAGTCAATAAATTTTTTTGATCTTCGGATATATTTCATAGAATATAGAATTCTCAGGTAGTCCTTGAAGGCTAATTTTCTCTCATTGATTATTTCTTCTGTGAAGTTCCCTGTTAGAGCTTTTTTGGGAAAGGTCACATCTTCCATTTCTTCACTGAACTCCTCCAGGAGATTTCTGTGCAATCTCTCAAAATCTGAGTAACGCCGTTCAATTACAGACTTGTTGCTGTCAAAGCTTCCTGTTTGCAAAATGATGATTTTATACATCTAAGCACAATAAAAGAGAAATATAGGCATGAGAAGGATCGTTCTAGCACTGGTGCAGTCAGATTTTGCCTGCTATTGCTCAGAAAATACTTTGTGCTTGTTTATTGCAGTAGCTGACACCCTTCTGCACCGGTTTTGTGGGGGTAATCGTGTACACTCCTATGGTTTATAGCACTGCTGCTGAATTAGTTGTCACCTGGATTACGGTGCATGCTTGTTGTAGGCCTGATCTTTGAAATCTGCAGCCATCAAATTAATAATTCCCACCTCCTGCTGTTTTGTACTTTTTCCTCCAGACTTAGTCTTAGCTTGTAAGTTGTAGATAAACAATGCACTAAGAGATCCCATCCTGCAAGGCGCTGGGAATGGTGAACTAGAGCAGGCTGAAGCACATAAAATCATTTACAAAGCATTTATCTAGCTGTACTTTGTTTATAACGGCCATGGCTGCTGCAGTCAATCATTTTCAGTGAACAGGATGGATTTCCCGCACTTAATACTGAATGTAATCTATTTTACATTGGTCATAATACTCAGAAATTTCATTTGTATCAGACATTTCTAGGGATTTGGGGGTGTTATTAACGCTGTGAAAGAAGAGGGAGTATTTGGCAGTAATATTTGGAGTGTGCAAAAATAAGATGGAGCAACTCCAAAGTCTTTTTTTCCCCTCTAAATCATTGTTCTGTTATTCAAACTTACTTGGCATATAAATAATGCAACAAAATGTGACATTTCTACAACAATCTGTTTGCTCTCCAAAATCCTTCACTAACAGCTAACAGCAGTGCTGTCCCACATTAACAGCACTCAGGAGTATGTCTTCCTCAGCTCTTCGTTCACCTCAAAATGACTATAATAAATGTGATATTAGAAAAATAGCTGCAAAATAAAATTGTGTGTTATGTGCTGTACAAATAGAGTCTCTTCTTGTCCAATCCAAGCACAATGATGTTGAGGAAGGGCCAAGTCCCTAATGTGTGTAAACCAGAGGAGCTCCACTGAGGCCAGCTTAACTGTGTCACCATACTCCAGCTAAGGACACAGTCCATTGACCTTGCTGGCTTTTGGACAATGACCATGTTCACATTCAACTTCATCCTGTTCCTATTGAAAAATTCAGGAACTGGAGCAGTTTTACTCATGCCAGTTGTTTTCTTTGCTGCGGCTGAAAGGTGCAAACCAGTACTAGCACTAGTGTCTGTCTGATTCTCTTCCTTGTTTTTCCTCAAAGAGAAATTCTCTTTTAATCTCCATAAATGATCTTTACAGGCACTCCTTGAATGGTTTCTAAATTTGATCTGACTTCTCTGATCTCTTTTCATTTGTAAGCACTATGACATTTTCCTATACTTTGTCCTGCTCCCTGCTGAAAAGTGTATATATGCCTGATGCATATCCAAAATAATCATATGACCAATTTTTTAAGCTATCATTTTATCAAGGGCAGCTAGAGTGAATAATTCACAAGTACTTGGGTTTTTTTTTCTATTTGTGAAGCGTGCATGAAAAAGGGAAGTACCATTTAATTAGACTACCATTCAAATTGGTTCAGTTTTGTTCTAATGTGAATCATTTTGCCTAGGCAAGTAAATTAACGGCTAAGTTTAACTTTGCACATATGTCAAATTATACTCGTTCTCATATGGTTATGACAAAATGATTTTTAACTATTCAACAAGCCGGATGCTACTGAGTGTATGCAAGCACGGCAGCATCGAAGCAGGTGTGTATAGCATGCAACGAGATCTTAGGACAGTCTCCAGAACATTTACCTGCTTCAAATCCTACCAAGCTACATCATCCAGTATCAGCAGCACTAGTATGAATCTTCCATCTGCAGACCTCAGAGGCTGCTGCAAATAAGGAAGACATCCCTATCTGAATTTCAGAGGAGTACTGAAAGACTTGCTCTAGATCAGTCCTCCTGAAGGCCAGGAGCAGAGTCAGAAATAAAAATCAAGTGTCAGTACTGTGAATAAAGATAAAAAATCCAACCTGTTCTGTTGTTCCTGTCCCTCGTACTTGTGTTTCACCTTAAAAACATGACAGAAATATGCTATCCAATGGAGCTCTAGATAGGGAAAGGGAGGGATCCCCAGCAATCTAGCTGGAGGATGCCTTAGGTTTTGTCAACATCATAGAGTTCTGCACCTATGCTAAGCTAAATCTCTGATGTGGAAGTTGCACGAATGCAATGCAGCTGCTATCCCGGGCTAGCTCAGTGGAACTGTAACTGTATTGGTATTTTTTATACTTGTGCGAATTTCTTTAATGGTACCAAGCCTCTGGGTGTTAAGGATATTCAAGCTACTAATTTTACTTGATATCACTTTTCCGCTAACTTCTGCTGCTTTTGTGAACTGATTGACAGAGGTTTCTTTAGGGGCAGATTCCACCAGCTATGCCCATAGGATCGTAAGAGCAGGTTCTACTCGATATCATCACAGCTTGCAAAACCTGGTCCTTGGTAAGGCTTTCATGTAGCGAGGCGTGCTGTGTGCTGTGCAGACCCCTGCAAAGGGAGTGAAAATCAATGATCTTACCAATTCGTGTCTTAGCTTACCACATATTTAGATAAATGGTGCTCTACAATTCTGGTTGATGGGATTTCAAAAACAAGTTTGACATGTCTGCACTGGCGTTTTTCATTCCTCCAATATTCCTGAAGCTCCTTAGTAGTCATGGAAGAGTTGGGACTTAGGGATGCGCTGGAATCTAAAAAACAATATGTTTAATATTTCGGATTATAACCTTTGCATTTGGAAAGAAATCTATGCATTTATGGTGAAAGGGGAGGGCCTAGAATTTGTGTCGCTGTAACTGCAAGACATAAAGACTGAAAAAGTACGGGATTTCACTGCTAATAAAGACAGGTCCAGGTTCTTTGAGGAAAGCTCTTGCAGCCTGAAATTTTGAAAGACACCAAATCAGCTGCAGAATACAAAGTTATAGAAAAAATACTGACGAGGAGTATTGTAGGTCTAGGTTGTAAACTTGGGCATGGTCTGAGTGGGAGATATGCTTCACCATCAGACATATATTCAAATACTGACCCTGTTCAAATACTGGGTTTGTGCAGTAACAGGTGAAAGCTGAGAAAACATCAATATCTTACCTAACCTTAAAGGAGAAACTCAGATAACCAGCTCAGTCAGAGGAGGAATTCTCACATTCCCCACCTCCCTGCCCCCCCTCCCCCCCCTTTTTTTTTTGTAGCTGAACTGATGCCACAGTTCAGCTACAAATACTTTATATACCTCTCTCCCTCCCCCCGCAGCCACACACACACATATCTACATATCATATGCATGTATAAAAATGTAGGACAGCTGGCTCAAGAGTTTGCTTACAGGGGAGTTTGATGTAGCTTTTCTAAAGGGTGATTTCTTCCGTCTTTGAAATCTACTGACAGCAGTTCTCAGTGGGTGGCACAGAGGCTAGCAAAGTGGATATAAGTAATGGAGTGGTTTTATTTCAGTGGGCACACCAGAGCCAATATCCAATCAATAATGTCTCTGGCAATGCAGACAGCTGAAGGCAGTCTGCAGTGAATGTAACATTCAGACGAAGGAGGGGAATGACCACAAATGAATTGGAAGAAAACAGCTAGATGTAGAAACAGAATTGCAAAGGCACCATAGTACGACCTCAGTGGCCTCACTTTTACGTGTTCTTAATCATTTGACCGTACAGTTTCAATTATCAAGGCCTTTGGGATTTGGCTGAATCTCTACAAAGCATGTATTTCCTAACAGAGGTGGTATTTATGACATCTTTGCAGGCTAAAAATCTTGATGAGATTATATATGTTTTGCATTATAGATAACATTTTATTTAATAACAGATGACAGCAGTCTTAGGCATGGTAAAAGTTCAATGCTGCCTCTTCACAAGGCATGTGAGATACTACTGCTTGAGATTAGCTTCAATCTTGGTGTCCTTACTGATACTGCCAAGAAGTTCAAATTTTGTAGTGTACAGAAAGCGCACTCCTGAAACAGGCTATCTGATGATCTCTGGTTTGGTTTTGGTCCCTGGAGTGGGCATTAAATCTGGAACAGGTGTTAGGTGCCAAGGATTTGAAAGGAAAAGTCTCTATGTATGTACACACCAGGATGTGCATCTGTTTCACTATTGCTACGTTATTACTACAAGTTTAATCAAGGCTTATTTTCAGTGGAGCATAGCAATGTAAATCTGCACTACTGCTGTGATAAATAAAGCAAAGTTTTTATAGAAAAGATTAATGGCATAAATAGCTACATGAAAAATAAAATTAAAGGATAGCATCAACCTTGCAGGTCATCTTTTTCTGGGTTTTCTTTTCTCACTTGACATGAAATTTCAGCTTTGGGATGACTTTGTTCTTCATCGGATGGACTTGTGATAGAAACTGTAGTAATCTTGCTTACAGCTTCCAACAGCTCCTTTTCTGCTGGGCGGTGCGAGTCTTGGTCCATTGCAAGCTATCACTGAAACATTAGAAACATAAAGGCATGCTGCTAAGAAATGTCATAAACGGATCCAGTCTGGTAATCTTTTTTAGTGATTTACTCATTGTTCTCTGCAAACTTGTATGAGGACAACTGTAGTTTCATAAAAACTAAAGTAATAAATAGAAATATCTACATAGCTACCACTGAAGAACCATTCCTATCACCATTACCACTGAACGTGTTTGGATATCTTTTGGCAGATCAAAACCAAACATGAAAACCAGAAGTAGCTGTGGTGTGTAAGATTAGGTGGGAAGCTCCATTTTTATCAATGAAAATTTTGTCATAAACTTCAGCGGGGACAGATTTTTTCTCCTTGTATTTTGCCCTCAAGCTTGCAAGAACAAGTTCGGATGAACGAAATTATTGGTGTAACTAGCAGACTGGCTCTCTTACACTGCTAGAATTCACTGTTCTCAAGACTCCAAAACTTGCCATCTGTTCTGAATCACAACCTGTAGGGCAAAATAGGGTGATACCTAAAACAGTGTAATATTTTTGTCGTATTTCAGTTTCAAGTTCTCTCCAGAGACTTGTCTCCATACTGTGAGAACAAAACAACTGTATCTGACAATGGCTAGGTGGAAGGCAAATGGAGATTTCTAGTTACACAGTGGCAATCTCCATTTACTTGTCCTTTTAACCTATATACTGAGCTTTTAGTAGATCCATCTGCCTCTTCTGCTAAGACTACTGGTTTACCACATACTGATAAAATGCCCATATACTCCTAATCCATAGAGCAGATTGAACATTCTGCTGCACAAATGTCTCCCCAGGATAGTTTTTGGTTGGTTTTTTTTAAAAAAAACCAACACCCTACCTGTTACACCATTGTGTTATACTATCAGTTGAAAAAGTTCTAAGAGCATCCTAGTAACTTTGCTTCTATATGGTACAGTACAATGCATCTGCGTTCTGTCAGTCAGCGAGAGAGAAGCGTTGCTCGCAATTCATCCACCAGGCGAAAATCAAAATAACAAAACCTCCTACTTCTTAAAAAACCAAAGTCTTCCTACTACAAATGTAAAAACAATGCCCAAGCAGTGGTTATTAAGCAATGAGAGGGCTTAGGACAGAGATGTTACTACACATCGTTTTGCCTCCACTTGTGTCTACCACACAGTTACACAACAGTGGACACAGAGGTGAGGAAACTCCCTCAGCACACCTATTATTTCTCACAAACTGCAAAACTATAAAAAGAAAGCGATTAGTTTCCCCACTGGAAATAACGGAAGTGCAAACCACTTTCCTCTAACAGAAACCCCTCCTTCGCTTGGCTTGGATAAGCAAGTACATACATCGTGTCATCCTCCTTAATAAGAGCATCGTGGAAGTCCTTGTTTTTGAACTTTGGACTAGGAGGTGAAAGTCCTCGTTGTTCTTCTAGTCCTCTGTAAGATCTGCTTTTTGAACATGAAGAGTAGCCACTTACTCATCTAAGCGCTCTTTTGAAAATCAGGACAGTTTACCCCAAGAGCGTAAACTTGCAAGTGCTGGTTTTTAATGTAAAGATAATCTCAAATACAGCAAATTAAAGGAGGAACCTGAAAATGGATGGACAAATTTAAATGACAGCCTTTTCCTTGTTTGTGAGGTGGTACAAACTGATAAGCAAAGTTGTATTTGTATTCGATATATATAACTTTTTTATATACACAAAATGTGTGTATATATTTAAAACTACCACTTTAAAACATTATTTACCAGAGAAACATGCTTATAAATAGAAGAATGCAGAAGTGAACACTATGATATACAAATCTGCTGCCTTGGATACTATCTGGACTTCATACAAACACTTTCGTATTCACAGCTAAAACCCACTAGAAACTCTTTTAACGAAGCTGCTGTTTGTTTTTACATATTAAAAAAATCCAAACCAGTACAAAAACCCTGCAAGTAATTACACTATTTTACTTGGGACAGATGCTCACCCTGTTCCGTTTCAGGGTAAACGCCACTCCAACTGCCTCACTGAATTGTACCCCGAGAAACCAAAGTCTGCAGGAGACTCACCTGGAAACTGCTGAGGAGCTTTTAGTGGTGGTGCACGGGTGGCCTGTGCCGCGGCATGGAAAACCTGCTACGCAGAAAAATAGGTGTTTTCTTCTGACAGGCACGTTCTGTGTTTCACAAAAAGGAAGGAAGAAGCCGTGATTAAATCAGTCTTCCTCGTCCAATTGGCTCGCTGGCTCAGCGCTGACTGATTACGCACGACATCTCCTATCAGCCCCGCGCAGCCCCTGTGCGGTCCGCGGCGCGGCGGG
>NW_010406917.1:0-11353 GCF_000710305.1 Buceros rhinoceros silvestris | reverse complement strand
CTGCGTCCCCCCGGCCCCGCTGCCTCCGCCACCGGGCGCAGGGAGGACGCGGCGCAGCAGAATCGCAGCTGGAGCGAAGCGGGGAGCTACAGCCCCAGCCGGTAACGACAGCCTTTAAGTGAGAAAGTGAACAAAACTCTGCTAGAGTGTCAAAGTTACGCTCGAGGCGTCCCGCGTACCGCAGGGGAAAAGGTGTCGGCAGCGGAACGGTGTCACGCTGCCTGAATGCTTAGTACACTTAGCCCCTCACCCCCCGCCCCCATCTTGACCCTTTCACCCCACCCTTATTCATCATGCAGATAGATTGCTAAACAGGGTGTAAGAGCCAAGGTCTCCATCCTCCTTGTGCCACCGGACCCATGTCAGGGATCCTATCAATTCCTTCCCCGGAAAAAGCACGTCCTCTGATCATGCAAACAGAGGGTGGGTTGCACATCATAGTCTAGGACATTGTCATTAACATAACGGTAGTGAATGCGAGGAAGTACAAATCATCGTGTTTGTTTTTCTAATAATCCTGCCAGGTTAAAACGGGTGTAAGGGCTTGGAAGCACAAATGAGGTTACTGATAGGTCACTACTGAGGTAGTAAGAACACATACAATGAAAATGATTTCCCAGATGAAGACAGTAACGGGATACTTGGAGATACTTGTGAATTGCATTGTTCCATCATTATCTGATGCCTTCAATGTGATTTAGAACATACTTCAAGCTTGTCTATAAAACTGATAACAGGAATTTATATGCATGGCAATTTCAGCATGGATCTGTATCTGCAAGTCTACGTGCTCTGTCCAATATGGGCTATTCTGAAATGAAACTTAACCAAGTGGAGACTTTTCCCTCTGTGAGTATGCAGTGGCTGCCTTGGATTACTTCCCAGGAGATACAGGTCTTGGGACATACCTTGGAAACTCTTGGATAGGTAAACGCAGGACATTGCTGTTGAAAGAAATTTAAACAGTACCGATACGAGAACACAGCAAAACTGGAACAGGCTATGACAAAGATTAACAGGATGAGGGTGCATCTGATACATGATTTGTACACCAAATAGTTCCACCTCATTGATTCAGTTAGGGATGATTCAACTCAAAACGTAGCAGAGTGAAAGTAAATTATCTTTTACTGAGAAGTGAGTATAATCCACACGGCATGTACTGGTGAACAGTGTGTGTACATTGGTACTGACAGTGTAGGCATGGCATACAAAAATCATATTTTGCTGAGAGTTGGGAATAATTCAATCTCACATGACATCAACTGATGAAAACTTCTGCAATTTTTTTTAGTTGGGCTTTGAAGGTTAAAAGCACTCTAGAAGTCTTAATGTTTTTGCTAGTCTAACAGTAGGATCTTTTAGGGAAATACTCAGATTGTTTTTTCCTAGAAAATTTGTATGTAGTTTGATAGCATGCTAACATGAATGTGTTCAAGAACGTCCACATTTTGCTGAGAAAAGGAAACAGAAAGACCATTTAAGTCAGAATGATGTATTGGTTAGCAGAAATGGAATGCATCAAACTCATTACAAAACAGCTGTTTTAAGAGTTACTGGTTTTGTAAACCAAAAGGGGCATGCTGAGAAAGAGTACTCTGAAAGGAAATTCTCTTCAGTATGGAATACATTGGATCCTCCTAGGAATATGTCCTTGGGGAACAGCTGTTTCTCTATTGTCTATGCTACTATCATCACAGACCACTTGATTCGTCTTTGAAGGATGTTCTATATATATAATTACGCATTTGTATAGGTGTACGACTTCCTCTGCTTTCTCAGTAGACTTACTGAGTCATGTTTTGCCAAGATTTTAGGCTGTCTGTGTTCCAGTTCCTGACTTATTATCACAAGAGAAAATATTGATGCAGTTGTGATTAGGCAGCAATTTAAGATTTATTAATGATGGCAGGTAGATCAAAGGGTTGATTTTTAGTGGCACTTAATCACAAACCACTTTAAAATTAACGAGGTGACTCTGTAGAATATATTACAATCAAAATAGTGACTTAGTTACAGACTGGATGATGCTAAGATTCACAGTAACTTATGGCAGGATATAAGTGAGTTATGTGCATATGCGTAGACACAACCACAAAACACACACGCACGCACACACACACAATCAACAAACAGAGTTATTTGGATCTGGTGAAATATAGAGAGGTGGATGAAAGAGAAGCCGGCCTATAGTTAAAATTCCCTTCCTGAGATGAGAGCAAGTACCCATGATGTTCCAACAATCTCAACAGATGATCACAGAGTCTTGAGAAACCTGTCTTCATCTTGGCCTTTTACACTGTACCTGAGAGACGTGTCCCGAGTAAAGGGAGATGCTGGACTCAGTCCACTGCAATCCAGGAGAGCTCAAAGGGTCTCGCTCACTATTTTTAGGGTCCGAGATGATTGACTTTCATCAGATATTTTTCCACTCTAGTCCACCTCGGGTGTCCTAGTATTCTGGTATTTTCTTCCAGTTGCACAGACCTAGAATGTGTTAGTTTCCAATGTTTGGTATCACCTCCCTGTTGGCCTTGACTCAAGTACAGATGTGCCAGGTTATCAGGACCTAGGTACAGATGTACCAGGCTGTCAGGTGGGGACTATCTCCCAAGTGATGGCAATAGCAGTACAGGGCTGGGAAAGAGGGGCCCAGCACACCAAGGAGGATCATTAGCGTTCTGTTTCATCAGTTTTTGCAAGCCGAGTCTGACTCACCCTGGGCTGGTTTGTGGCCTGGGGAGCAGGGGTAGGGAGGGGAAGAGAAATCACACCGGGTCTCAAGTGGGCTTCAAGTGGACCCATGGAGAGAGGAGTCCATGATGGAGCAGGTTTGCTGGCAGGACTGGTGACACCACACTCATGTATCTGGTGTAATGGGATGTTTCTCATGCTGGGACAAACAGAAGTTCCAGGGAGAAGATCAGACTCACACAATAAAGGAAAGAGGCCTCAGCCTCCCTAAGATGAAGGTGCATGCTCCACAGGTCTAGCACAGGAATTCATATAATTATACAGAACACGTATTTAAATAGACATAAGATATATTTTTCTGGTGCTTGATTAAACCACGTGCACTGGAACTTACTTTTCCAGGACCTGTGTTGAGCCTGAACTATTGGTATGAATCGGATTCATCTTCTGTTACTGTGTTTGAGCCTCGGGGCTGGAGATTTGTACTATGATGTGAATTTCACACTTTCTTCTCTACTGGAGCATTGCTTCCTAATACCCTTCATCATACTGCATTGTATGAAACAGTAAAGGGCATTCAGAAATGTGAATCTTAAATGAGCCCTGTGACCAAAGAAAATGTCAAATGAAGCTTCTTGAGAAACCCTGCTTTCCAAAGATCTTTGTCATGGTTTAACACCAGCAAGCAACAAAGCACCATGCAGCCCTTTGCTGACTCCTCTCCCTCGTGGAATGGGGAGGAAA
Source organism: Buceros rhinoceros silvestris (assembly GCF_000710305.1). Classification (NCBI taxonomy): domain Eukaryota; kingdom Metazoa; phylum Chordata; class Aves; order Bucerotiformes; family Bucerotidae; genus Buceros; species Buceros rhinoceros. Next base: position 7,915 of record NW_010406917.1, on the reverse strand, counting down.
AAATATAACAAAAGCCTCCTGAGTTGAGACAAGGACAGGGAGGAATGCCTCACCAGTTACGGCCATGGGCAAAACAGATTCAACTTAGGAAAAAAAGAAATTCATTTGTTACCAATCAAATCAAGTAGAATAATGATAAATAAAACCAAATCTTAAAACCACCTCCCCCTTACCCATCTTTTCTTCCCAGGCTTAACTTTACTCTGGATTTTCTCTATCTCCTCCCCCACGTGGGGTGCAGTCAGTTCACTACATGTTGGTGTTGCTGCTTCCTCCTCCTCAGGGGGAGGACTCCTCACACTCTCCCCCTGATCCAGCATGAGAGAAAACTCTCCATGAATTTCTCCAGCATGAGTCCTTCCCATCGGCTGCAGTTCTTCACAAGCTGCTCTAATGTGGATCCCTTCCACAGGGTGCAGTCCTTCAGGAACAGGCTGCTCCAGCATGGGTCACCCATGGTGTCACCAGTTCTGCCAGCAAACCTGATCCATCATGGACTCCTCCATGGGTCCACAGGTCCTGCCAGGAGCCTGCTCCAGCATGGGCTTCCCAAGAGTTCACAACCTTCTTCAGGCACCACCTCCTCCAGCGTCAGGTACTCCATGGGCTGCAGATGGAGATATGTGATCCAACATTAACCCTCATGGGCTTCAGGGGGACCTCCTGCCTCACCATGGTCTTCACCACAGGCTGCGGGGGGATCTCTGCTCTGGTGCCTGGAGCACCTCCTCCCCCTCCTTCTTCATTGGCCTTGATGTCTGCAGAGTTCTTTTTTTTTTGCTCTCCTATTCCTCTACTTTCTCCACTGCAGGTTTTTTCTGGCAGTTTTTTTTCCTTCTTAAATGTGTTATCACAGTCCTCCCCCGCTACCAAAACCCCACCACGCAAACCAAATATGTCTCTTGTCCTGACTTGTGAATGAACAAAATTGACCAAACCTAGTTACCTGACTGAATAGACTGGTAAAACAAACTCTTTCAAGGGAAGAACAGCTATTTACATACTTTAGACTTCCTGTCAGAGTTCTAACAGGTGAATTCACACCAATTCAGTTATATTAATGTTTTGTTTTATTTTTTACACTTGAATATATGTAGAGTAAAACATATAGCTGAAATACATTTACGCAGTGCTCTTGTCGGCCTTAATTACAACACTTGGGCTAGTCACAGAGGCAGAACATTTCTATATGCACATAGCTATTGGAAAAATAAGCTTTTTCAGTAGACAAATCCCTTTTCCTTGCTTTCATTCAAAATCCCTAAATATGATTTTAATGCTTTGTGGAAGGAAATGTAGAGAAGAAATTATACCTTTTCTTAATTTCATTCCTTTGTGTGTAACAAATCTAGCATTTGAAGTCCAACCTCTACAATAGTTTCTGTGGCTTATATTTTGTGAGAGTGTGTAAAATGTAAACTCTATTTTATTTCTCTGTAAATGTCAGGAGAGTATAAATCAATAATAGAGTGGTAACTGTTCAATTAACTCATGTCACCCCTGTACCTTCACATTAGCATCACTGAGAAGGGTATTACCCTTTCAGTGACCTCAGTAAAAGCAATAACATCCTTTTCTGCTAAAGTTAATTTTTTAAAGTGAACTTAACACTCCTGAAAAGTGACCGATTGACAATCCTGTAAAGTGCAGTTTCTTATTTGGTTATTTACTAAGTGCTGTATTGGTAGTATGTAACTCCACAAATTATCTAGTGATCCAACCCTGTCCCAGAAGGGTAAGAATGAAGTCTGGTACTTCTTTAATCCATTTCACTGAGGCATCACAGCTTAGATGTCAGTTATCAGGGTAGTTTCCGATGCAGTTGCTGTCAATTAGCAATCAGAGTTGGAATTTCAATTCATTTTCTTCAAGCAACCACACATTACTGTAACCAGTATTGACAAACGGTACATGGCCACCACAGACCTGCAAGTGAAGGCCTTGTATCCTCTTACCAACCCCCTAAGATGTTTCGTTTGCAAAATAGCATCAAAGAGCAGTTCAAAAGGTATCGAGAAATCCTTGAAACAATTAAGGAAGTTACTATGTAACTTATTACAATGTAATAAGCTTCTGTCAAACTGATAGGGAGATTTTGAAAGCTTTCCCCTTACTGGGGAAAACAGAGAAAATTCAGTTAATGAGCAAGTGGAAGATAACTTGATTACTGTTACAAGTATATATTAATGTAAGAATTTTACAACATAATATAGTACTAATTAATTATGTATCTGTTTACCAGAAGTCTGAAAGGTAGTGGCACGCTGGTCCTTGAGACTGCGAAGTTTTTCGTACAGACGTGGCCTCTGCCACAGATCTCAACCAAGGAGAGGAATGTCTCAGTGCCCTTCTCTCATCTATAAGGAAAATATGCAAATACTTCCCTGTGACAGAGTGGTATATGGTACAGACAGATACAGAGACATTAGGCAATGAGGGAATCAGATATGAAGGTGAGGTAAGACTATGACAGGATTCACCCTTTAATTGTAGAAGGGTCTTCTCTTTCCTCAGATGGGGCTGCAGAGAAATGTTAGAAGAATTACTTAAAATGGCACCTGATCTCTTTATAGGTGTACTTCTGTATTTCTATGTGAACATGGAGCTATTCTTATCGAAGTCCAGAGGAGGAGAATAGAAGAAGCAGAGCTGCATCTACAATAGTGATTTGGTGTGTAGGAGAGGTTCTTGTTTGGATGAAAACTTGCCTTTTCTCAGTGCTTGGGTTGCTGGGTACACACTCTAGTATCCTAAGGATGACTTCAAAGTGCTTTCCTTCTCAATGAAGGTGTCCTGCCAGACTGCCATCCCCTGTGCTCCACTTGTAGCACAGACATGAGGATCCCCAGGAGTTTCCATTTGCTGAAAGAAGGGAATTTAGTCAGCAGCAGTGAGGTGACTTGGGGTGATGATACAGAGATCTGCTTTGCACTGTCTTTGAAGTGTAGCTGCATGGACACGTAGGACCGGCAACTGACATGTTCTTGACTGTTAGTACACGTGCAACGTGGTCATACAGTGCTAAGACCATAGCAGACTGCACCAAACTCCCATTTTGTCCTCCAGTAGTCAGATAACGTAGTTGCAACCATCAAAGGCTTGCAACCTTTGGAACCTCTGCTTTCTGCCCCAAGTGAAGAGTTTTGCCATAAACATTGCCCTCTACTTTTTGGGGAATGTGGAGAAATTGTCTCCCATTTCATTCTTTTCAGAAGAAAAAGGTAAAACCAATGCAGTTTTTAGCAGGAACAAATTTAGGCTGTCAGACTAAACTAACTATATCTAAACTAAAGGTTCTAGATAAGACAGGAGCCAACAGTCCTACCTCCTGTCCTGTGGTTTTCTGGGAATGGAACGAAAGCTGTTAAGCTGCAAATGAGCTACGGTGCTATCCATGCTTTCTACACCATCCCTTACCTAGACAGTGAAGTGACAAGAGGCAGAGGGTACCCTGGACATACTGCACATAGTCAGAAGTACTTGTAGTATTCCCACAATTTTCAAGTTGTACTATCTTCTTTACAGTGAACTATTCTTTGCGTCTCTCTTAGGACTGAATCTGGTCTTTTGAAAAGTGACAGAAGTAAATATTTGAATGATAGGATGATGAGAGTTTTTTAAGATGTTGCAGGGACTTAAGACATATCTTTCACTGAATGTATTGGAGGATGTGTCCAGCCCCTGAGATAATTTAAAAGAGAAAGATTTCTCTTTTGGCTTAGTGTAACATTGTCTTATCTGGGGTAAATCCAGTTACCTGGATTGCAGAATGCTGTTGTGCCAGGTTACACTGAAGTTTTTCCCATAAAATGCCCTTATGGGCTTCCTTCAGATTATCTGCATATGTGGCATCTCTTCTTACATTTAAATCCAACCTCTCCTCAGTGTGCCATCTCATTAATTGTACAATGGAAGAAATAAAAGGAGAACACTGTGACCTGTGTATATGTAGTACTTAGTGAGAACCTAGGGAATTATTTAATGAATTATATCACCTCAGACATTTCTTCTACATTCTTGAATAGCCCACCAGATCCCATATGCCCATAGAAATTGCTACAGGGCTCAGGTGGTCCCTCATTAGCTATAATGTCATTTAATTTTTTCCATCTTTATGCTGAATGTACCTTCAAATAAAGCTTGATGGCCTAATTCTCAGTGGCCGTAATTAACAAATGAGGCAGAGGTAGGACAAGAACCCACATTTATGAGTGCAGAAGCAATCTGCGTCAGTGGCAGACATCGCGGTGTTTACCCAGTGGCGGCAAGCTAGTGAATTCCGCTGCCATTTGCAGTATCCCCTGCAAGGACAAAGGTGGTGCTAATTAACTCACTGTGCACAATAGGACCATTCCTAATGAACACGTACTAATGAGACGTTTAGCTGTGTCTCTTGCATCTTCAAATGCATTGAAAGTAGCATTCATGAGAGATTTCTCTTCCCAGCAAGGGCTGTCAATTTTCCTGAAGGATTTTGTTCAATACTGTTGCTTCCTATGTGGAACTATGCAGTGGCAGGAAGAGCATGCTGACCTAGAAAGTGTCTATTAAAAATATGGTCATTTTGCTAAAAAGATTCAGCCTGAGTTTCTGAGTCATGTTGTACTCTGGTGGCAGGAGAAGAGCTCCTCCCGTCTTTCCAGCTGGTCTTGGGGGTTGGATGAGATGACCGCCAGAGGTCTTTTCCAACCCAATGTACTCTATGAGTCTGTGATCATTTCTGCATTTCTGTGAAGGACAACTAATATGATTAATCTATATGAGCACAAATGAGTGAATTTCATAAGAAACCCAGTGCTGCCAAAGTCAATGGTAAAACTCTTCTTGCCTTCAGGGGAAACAAAACAACTTTTGTTTGTGGCAAAATGTGAATTTTTTGCACTGAGTACGTTACAGAACACGCAAACAGTACCATATAATTGTAACAAATGTTTATCATAACTCCACCCTGACACATACTGACAACCTTTAGCATGTTTTGACTTAAGCATCTTCTCTAAACATATACTCTGGTTCAGCACCAAGTCGTATTGCAGCTGAGGAATCGTGTTGCATCTGTCTTTATCTTCTTTTGCTATGGGTTTGAATCTGTCCTCAGTGCGAGACCAGACCTGAGTCTTGCAGCACACGCTCGGACCCCATATGCCAGGATGCACCTGGTGTGTTTGCACGGTGGAGAGATACCAGGCTGCTCAGCATAAGTCTTTCACAGCTGTCTGGGTGTAGTTGTGGGCCTCAGGCAGCCTGTGCACATGAGAAGGCAAGAAATCTCTCTTTGACTTTGAATAGTAATTTGGGTAGCAGCATACCAGCTGATATTATTATTTACATAACCAAATGGAGTTAGGCACTTGACTGCAACCAAAATTCATTGACTTCACTGAATGCCTGAGAGAGCCTTTGAAAATCCTAGCTGTGTGCCCCAGATACCTCTACTCCATACTGATGAGAAAGTCTAGACACAAGGATACACTTAACAGGAGTAACTGAAGCTGTGGAATAAGCCTGTTTACTCTGGTTTTCAGTGTTCCAGCCAGAAATTCAAGTTTCAGCTTTGCAGAAATAGCGTGCACCCTGAAAATGTTTTCACTGTTAAGGGAGATCTGTGAAGCCATTGTCAAACGGGGAGTAATATCTTGATCACTTGCTTTTCTCACAGTAAACACTAGATGGCCATGTGGCCTTTTTCTTCTTGCCGTGTTAAAACTTAATTACGAAGAAGCCCCTGTGGTATTCTTGATGACTATAAATAATATCAAATTTGGAAATTTCTCTAGAAAATTTAACTCATGTTAGACTGATTGCATCAAGGTCAGAATTACGCAACTGTGTATAGTACTTGGCAACTACACACTGTGTTCTATATGAGATGTAGTAAACAATAATTTAAAAAAAATCTTTTTATGAAGATAAGAAGCTCTGGTAACAGTTCCAAAGCAACCTTTCAGGGTACAATCCGGTGTTGTAACATAGCTTATTTTCATGAAGGAAGATTGCTTCATGGTACGGGTGAATGGTCACATATCTATGTATTGCTAGTCCCTAAATTAAGATGCGTTTCATAGCTATCGGTCTGTAAGGAGATCTGAATACCATGGAGAATTTGCATTCCCAAAAACACAGGCGTCTTTGAGAACAAAAGTTACATTAAACAAGAGTTAACCATCCTCACATATGTTGGTCTAGGATGATGTTTGCTTTATTCTTTTTGTAATGCTTACCTTCTTTCTGCAACTGTAACTTAAGATTTGTTTGTAAAACTTGAGTCATTAAAAAGAATTTGATGGAAATTATTATCCTCCTTACATTTCTCTAGAAGTATTACATTATTCTTTCATTGAAAAGGCATTATTTTTCCAAAATACCCATTAACAAAGCAGAACACTGGTCCTTCCATTTTTAACTTTTTGACAGGGTCTTTCACCTTCACAGGTTGAATACACTTCTTACAGTTCCTTTTTTTTTGTCCCATGCTTTCATTATCTCTGATAGAAATTACAGAAATTTTCTGTCATCAGTTCTTGGTTTATTTTAGAGTAAGAGGCAACTATTATGAAAATGGTCCATAGAACTCCTACAGAAATTATTTAAAAAGCTTTATATATAAAATGGAAATACCTGATAAGTTATGAAATAACAGTTATCTATAGAATTATGAATCAACATTCTCTTTCTCTCACAATAGGCATTCAGAAGAGCAATACACTTTTTATTCACAGAAAACCTACCATAGACTCTGAGATGGCCCGATGAATTTCTTCGATGTTGCCTACATCACTGAACATTCCAGAGTTGTTTAATAATGGGAATTATTAAATTCTCAGAAATTCTCTTCTAAAAGTTATCCTTGCTTATGCTGAAGATATGTACATCTTCCATGACCTTTTTGGATGCAAATTAATTTAGACAGACCTTTATTGCCAAAGTAAGGTAAATCCTGGCATTACTATGTGGATGAAAAATCCATTTCTTACTTAGAATACTACTGGATAGCTATACTAAATACAATTAAGATATGAAATCTTTATGTTCTCCCCAAAGATTTGAGACACATATTTAAAGCAGTTTTCTGGATTTTAGGCAGATGGCTTGTTCTTCGTTTACGTTAGCCTCAAGTGGCAGATCTTTATTGACCATAAATTTCTGGCACTCTTATAGTGCAGCTGCTTCATGTTTAATATTTGGATGGCAGAATGCTCAATAGTATTGAAAGCCAAGGAATTGGATTTGAGTTTAATGCACTGCTTATTACTCTCAAAGAGCTATTTATTTCAGGGGGATCAACTATGTATGAAGGCTGTTATATCAAACAGATGAGCAGTTCTCTGCTGTAGATAGGACAAATCCTTGTTTTAAAATCTTCAGGGCACAAACGGTGCTGCCTCAGGTAGTTCTTATTACCTTCTAATGGATAAATCTGGACCCTTGTATTTAGCTTGTTAAAAAGCGTTTGTCAGCGGTGAGCAGCTTTCAGTCAAACTCCAACACACTTCAGCAGCAGCGCTAATCTGGTCTTTGTTCAGTGCTGACCCTGCTTACAGCAGGAAGCTGGCCTAGATGACTTCCTAAAGTCCCTTCCAGCCTGAATTATTGTCTGACTGTCCTGGGTTAGCCAAAACTTCCCATTTTGGAAGCTTTGTTGTAAAGTGACCAATCAGGTATTCCCTGCCATGTACATATAAACGTGACATCAATTGGTTAAAAGTTCTGGTGGGCTTCTTTCCGGTTCCGGGTGCTGGCCCTTTAAGAAGCAGCCGGCCACCAGCCCCCCGGCTCTTCCGCTCTGGATGGGCCAAGGGGAACATCTCTGACGGACCTGCCTGCTTTCGCCTCTGCCTGCCTACCTGCTTTCAGCTCTGCTGTCTGCCTGCTCTGCTCGCTGCTTGCCCCTGCTGTGTTTCGCTGTCGCCGCGTC
>NW_010406916.1:542-807 GCF_000710305.1 Buceros rhinoceros silvestris | reverse complement strand
TCCGTTGGGTGAGGTGTTTGGGTTGGACACTTTCCTTCCTTTCAAACAGGAACTATCGATCCAGCGCCACGGCTTTGATTTCCAGAGCCTCCAGAAGAGGTTCTGGGTGGAATCCAGAGCCCTCGCAAGGCAACGCTGCTCCAGCGGATCGTGGAGCTGCGTCCTGCAAAGCCCAGGGCTTTGCCCCAGCGCCGAGCCCAGACGGTTCCTCCGACACCACCCGCCTGCCCCCAGCTCCGAAAGGTCCCAGCGGTGAGCAGGGAGC
>NW_010406916.1:0-245 GCF_000710305.1 Buceros rhinoceros silvestris | reverse complement strand
GGTGGTGGTGCGCCGAGCGTGCTGCCGTACCGGGAAACTGCCGAAGCAGCTGCCCCCCGGCAGGGTGACGTAGCAGACGTACGGGGGGCTGTTGGACGGGACCATCTCGTACACCACGAGGGCGCCGTTCTTCAGGTCGGCCCCGCGCGACTGCTTCATCTGCCAGAACTCCTGGAGCGCCTCCACGACGTTCACTGGGGAGACAGCGCAGGGCAGAGGTCAGCGGCGGGAAACGGGGGGCCGGG
>NW_010406915.1:594-941 GCF_000710305.1 Buceros rhinoceros silvestris | reverse complement strand
AACCCCGCGGCCTTTGTTTAATGATTTTATTGAAAGAAAGAGACAGTTGTGGGGGAACAGGTTTGACAAGGAGCTGCATTTTCCCCTCTAGCGAATAGCTTCCCCCCCACACCCCCCCACACACACCCCCTTCCTGCTTTCTTTCTGTTTTTGGTTTCCCTTTGACATCAAAGTCAGTAATCGGTTCATCGCAGTGTCAAGATCATTATTTAATTTATTTATCTCCACGAGTTAAATAGCTACACACCTGCAGTCGGGAGAGAGAGTTGAAGGGGGGAATAGAAACGAAACACACCGCGAGCAGAGGCTGCGGAGGGGAGGTCTGGCAGGCGAGCGGGGCAGGAGAG
>NW_010406915.1:0-398 GCF_000710305.1 Buceros rhinoceros silvestris | reverse complement strand
GGGAAGAGACGCGAGAAGAGAGAAAGAAAGATGAGAAAGAAAGAGAGAGAAAGAGAAGGAGAATGGAAGGAGGGAAAGAAACGGAGAAGAGAGAAAATGAGAGAGGTCGAGAGATGGGAAGGGAGGAAGAGAAAAGAGAAATATAAATAAATAAAGGAAGGAAAGAAGGAAAGTAGGAAAGAAGGGAAGGAAAGAAGGAAAGTAGGAAAGAAGGGAAGGAAAGAAGGGAAGAAAGAAGGGAAGAAAGAAAAGAAGAAGAGAAAAGCAAAAGGGGGAAGAAAGGAGAAAAGAAGCAAGAAGAGAGGGAAAGAAAGAGAAAAGTAGGAAGTAAAGATCCGCGCTAAAGTTTCCAGCCCTGTCGCTTCGCGCTCGTTCACCTGGCCCCAGTTTTGCCCCGA
>NW_010406914.1:0-234 GCF_000710305.1 Buceros rhinoceros silvestris | reverse complement strand
CCCCATCCCTTCCTGCCCCATGTCCCCGTCCCCTCCTAGGGCACCGCCTCTGTCCCCTCCTGTCCCGAACACCCATCACTTGTCCCAGCTGCCACCGCCTGCGGGAGGACAGCGACCCTGGCGCGCACCCCGGAGCAGCCCCGCACCCCGGGGACACGGTGGCACAGAGTCCCCACCCCGTCCTTCACCCCTGCGCTGCCACTGCCTCGGGTGGGACCTGCTGCCTCCCCTCCC
>NW_010406913.1:25881-26298 GCF_000710305.1 Buceros rhinoceros silvestris | reverse complement strand
GTGTTCTTGAGGAAAAAAGGACCAAGACTCAGCCAGGTTTAGTTTAGATCCCCAAAAAGTAAAGCAAACCCAGTCTCGTTTGATGAACCATATTTTGGTTTGCTGGGGTGTTACAGTCTGATTTTCATTCACATGTACTTTGTAACCAAATAGTTTCGAAGGCCCTTTGCTGACGTGGGAACCACCAAAACCCAACTTTGCTGAGACACAAAACTGCTTGAGATAGCTGAGGGTTTGTATCTGAGCTAAAACAGAAGTGGTGCTTCAGCCCAAACTCAGGGACTCGGACAAAGCTCAGAGAGGAATGACCCAAACCTTGGGGCAGACCCCTGTCATCACCAAAAAACTGGTGACATTCTCACCGCAACCGCAGAGGATGGAAAAACCCTGTTGGAGGAAGACGGGGTTGGGGGTGTC
>NW_010406913.1:20543-25776 GCF_000710305.1 Buceros rhinoceros silvestris | reverse complement strand
CCCAAGGCCGAGCCACCCTGGGTTCGTGTAACCGCTCACATCCCCCGGGGCTGCTGCACGCGCTGCAGGACAACGTGTGAGCGCAGGTTCATAGGAAGACACCAATATTTCACCAGCAGCTGAAGCTGGTAGGTCATTTCTGAGAACACTCCGAGAAGTGTCTTTGAAGAGTTACCACTGTTTCACAGCTTCTTTCAAGATTTAATTTTATTTTTTTATTTTTTAAATATAGAGGGAAAGGACCTGTGAGCAGAGGGGAGCATAATAAAAGGGATCCTATGGAGTGGAGTGTCAGCCTACAGGGAGCTCTGATGGTCCGGTTCTACAGACCCCACTCAACCATTAACCTTGTCATGACGCTTGAAAGGGACCAGCTAAAAAAATAAAACATCTCCACTCTAATCATAGTTGGTTAAAAACGCCTGGGGCAAGTGCCTCCTACAGGGGCACCTCAGTGCTGGGACAGCCCGCAGTGTCCAGCAGCCGTGGGGGACCCATCCGTGTGCAGCAGGGGCTCCGAGCTGTTTGTTAAACTACTTTTCAAACAGCGGCAACACGGACACCCCTGTGAAGTTACCCTGTCACACACCAACTGCGCAGCCTCACCAGTGAACATGTTTTCTTCCGTGTTAACACTGCAAACCTCTGAATCTAAAATTCTTCCCTCCCTAAATCCAGGTTCATTTGCACAGCCCCTCAAAGCCACCTCCTATAAAACACACCCCAGATCAAAACACAGTAGCACATATGATTGAAAAAGACACTTTACATTTCTTCAAAGGTAGTTTATTATTTCGTTAGACTGTGATGTGTTAAATTGCAGTAATTCCAGACAGACAAGTTGATCCCACCAGTACGTTGATGGAGATGGTTATTTATTACCTGCTTCAAGACAAAGCTTGCCCTGTTCATAATTGTCTGCCCCATCATCCAAAGGAAGATGAAAAGAGACAATTTCAGCTGGAGCAGGGTCACAACAGCAGCATAATCTTCAGGCAAACAGTGAGATACTTTCAGAGCCAAAGAGAAACACTAACTCTGCCCCTTCAGAGCATTTAACCGCAGGTGCTTTTTACTGGCTTTGCTCTAGAGGATTCCACCCTACGGAGGTTTCCAGAAGATGAGGACAGACAAGATAGCTGAGCAAAAAAACCCAGAAGTGTCAGATGCACAAATAAAAAGCACCCTTGGATCATAACCCATTGGTTTCAATTTGTTAGCAGTTTTGTTAAACACCAATAACATGAGCACGACCGGTTCACAGCAGAATTCTGCCTGGCAAACTGGTAAAAGTACCACCAGTAGGTGGTAATACTCAGAATAATCTGGTCATTATACACTTTTTTCCTGATTCTGCCCCTCCTCTTGTGCAGCAAACACATATGCAGGATAGGTTTGACTCCCTGCTAGATTCATACCCTAACTTTCACATAGGACAAGAGAAAACTTCAGCGCAACTGGGATCATTAAGGTCATGCACAGATGGTTAGGGCTGGAGGCAGCACTCGGGCATTTGTGCCGATGTACGCGGACCATCAGCCAGCCCAGAACTCAGGAGGCAGAAGAGTCTGGGGTTCTGTTGTTTTTAATACAAATCACACACTAATTTTCAATTTTATACTGTAAAGAGAATCTTGCTGAAATTAGTCACTAGGAACAGAGGGGACACACTCTAAACAACAGAAAGCAAAGCAGAAGAAAACAGATGCTTTAGTCTAAAAGCACCTATGCAAATACAACCTTAAATATAATCCACTTAAAAACACGGTAAGAATTTAGAGCACAGTGATGCGGTTTTATCACCTACTGCTGGCTGTACGAGCTCACCTTCAAACCGCCAAATTGCTCCTGACCCCGTCTTCTGCTCGGCAGTTTCCTCATCCAGGGATGCAGGGGCAGAGCGTGCAGAACACGCACTAACTCAGCACCCAGGATGCGAGCCCGAACACCAGACCTGGGTGAGGGGGGGAAAAAAAAAAAAAAAAAGATTGGCTAGATTTATTGTGAAACCCTTTGCTTTTCCGACGCCTGGCCCCAGGGCGCACTGCCGAAGCGCTGCGGCAGCACCACGAGACACACACTGGCAGGCTGCTTTCTATCAGCTCGTCCCCTCTCCTGCGCCACTGCTTGAAGCATTCCAAGAAGCTACTGACTTCTTGGCTCTTGCTGTTTGTCTTGTGCGGGGAGGGAGCCAGACATTTCACCACAGCCAACAAGCAGGGCAGCAACCTTAAAAGCAAAACCCAAACCCACAAACCAACCCCCCGAAGCACGGAATGCCTCCTTCTCATGCTTCACGACTGATTTTAAAATAGGAGGTTTGGAGACGCTTTGGCAGCAGGCAGAGATTAAAAAAATAAGCCACTGTGTGGGAACACAACCTTTCGAATTGACCGAGTATCCCGTGGAGCCAGAGAGATTCCATGTACGAGCAGCAAGGCAAATGACCTCCGCAGAGCCAAAGGGGGATACGGAACTCAACTAGTCAGTTTGGTTGAGGAAGGGAGTTACCTTAAACATGGGGCTCCAGTCGTTCAAACGAGGTCTCACAGCACAACAGAGGCAAGTGAAGGAATGATGAGACACCGTGTTATGACCACTTTTTAATTTTTTTTTTTTACAAGTCAGTCCCTTATGGTTGCAAACTCCTAAGAATCAAATGCTGTTCCAGTTTAAAACCAGGAAGAACCCTTGATAGCCATGACACTCGCACAAAGGTTCCGTCTGCTCAGAATCTGGGTCTTCGCAGCTGCAAGAGCTTCATTTTCTCAGCAAAAACCAAGCACAACTGCCAAACCAGCCACCCGCCGTTACCAACCAGGTCCTGCCAGAGCACTGGATTCTGAAGGCAAAACTGACATGAGAGTTCTCAGACTAAAGAGGTAACAAATACTTGGAGTGTTCGTTAATATTTTCAGAAAGTGTAGTCTGGAGCATCCTGTTCATGCACCAAAACTGAATCCGTTTCTTAACGAACGATCCTGGTGTAACAAGTCTGAGTAGGAGGTTAAAACACGCAAGAGTACAATGCTTACAGCCTCTCCCTAAAGCAGACGCTAAGTGCAGGAGCAGTTAGCAACTGGGCTGTGCATTTTTATCTAAAAAACCAGGGAAATAAGGTCACTGCAACATTTTTATGAAGCCACAGTATCAAAAGCAACAGAGCAGCTGTTCCCTCGGACAAAAAATAGACCAGAAAGCAGCTATACGGGGGTAACATCTCTTCTTGCTGCAGTAGATGATACAAAGAAAATTAATTTTCTACACATTGGAATATATGGCTGGCAGAAGAGGGGGTGAAAACAAAGACTGCTTTGTCCTCTGCCAACACCTTACCCGTGAAAAACGATCAGACACACATCGACCCGACACTCTGACCTTCAAAGCGTATTTCAATTTCAATTCTATTTTTAAATTAATTGCCGGGAAAAGGCATGAGTCACAGCTCTGCCTGGATCCCCCTCGACTGGCCACTCACCAAGTGCTGTGTTTACTCTGAAGTTTCCCAAGTCAGAGCAGGCTCTAACTTAACCTCTGCAATCAATTCAGAGAACACAGACCTTCCAGTTCGGCTCCCGCAGCCACCCAGGAATACCAGCCTCGCCATCCACCTTCATCTTCCCCATTTGGCAGAGATGTTTGCTGCAAACATCGGGAAGCTGAAGGATGCAATAAAGTCCAGAAATCCAGTCTCTGCAGCAGGAACTAAGGCAGGTGTGTCCCGCATGGCCGGGATTTACCGCCCACCTGGCAAACTCACTACGCCAATACCTGGAAAAGGGGGAAATGGGCAGGTGGGGAAGAGCTCGTCTTACCCGTGGTGATGGAGAGAGCCAGCGCCCTGTGTGGGACTGCTTCGTGCACTCCCCAGATCTGGAGCTGAGGAGCAGCCAACCACCATACTGCCAGCCACGAGGGCTGCGAGTTAATACAGGGACACAACGCTGAGATTAAAGACCGTCAGGAGAAGTGGAAACCAGAATCGATGGTTACATGCCCAGCCCAACTCGTATCTCCCATTCACCCTGTGTCATCTAGTTCGTGCTGCTGGAGCACGAGATAGAGTGCGAGACACTTCGCCAGCACTGCCAATCTCCGGCCCATGCTGCTGACTCACCTATGGAAATCCTTAGTCGTTTCGCTAGGTCCAGGCTCTCCATTTCAAAGAAGCCTTTTCAGACATCAAGAAATAAATCATCTGCCTCTCTGGCTGCCTTTAAGGAAAGCACTGTCACACAGGAAAAAAGGGGAGGGAGCATGAAACAATATCCCTGGTGGAACGGCCAAGCCAGAAGAGGGATGTCTGAAGAACAGAATGAAAGCCTTGAGAACTAAGTCAAGAAGAGAAACAGTAAGACAATGAAGCAGTATGGAAATGGAGTGGGAAGGTATAAACAGGACAACTACAAGTGGAAAGAGAAGCTGAAGTGAGTATTTTTTCATGAAAGAGCAAACACACCTCATTATGACAGAGTCGGTACCATCTCCCCATGTACTAACTTCCCGTGCAGCAACCACCAGTTATTTTAGCAGGTTACAGCTGCACGACCATAAGAAACCATTTCCACATACTGCTGGGGAACTTCAAAAGCAAGCAGCAAGTCTGAAATCAATCTCTCTTCTCTTAAAAGCTTTACAGAGCAAAACCTAAGAACTGCGTCGAGTCCTTTCTGTTAACAATGGAGAGGAGTTCAGACAGAGCTGCTCTGAGCTATGATTCATTCGTGGCGCTCCGCCAAAAACCTAAACGCGTTCAAGACCAACGGCCTCAAGGGGAAAGGTAGGGCACTTTTTAAAAAGCCCAGAGATAAATGATTTACAGAACAGAACACAGTTTAAGATTTCAGCTTGTACGGGTGATGAGGAAGGACTTTCTTATGTCTCACAGAGATTTACTGCCCAGCCACGAATGCTGGCGATGCACCAACAGCTGGAGTACACCAGGCACCATTACACTGGGGTTTGCGAGCTCCCTCCCGACAGCGAGAGGTGACCCGTTACAGTGCTACACACAAAGAAAGTTCAGGAAGACCAGTCAAGATACGCTCTGGATACTTGGGCCACATGAGGAAAATGAGGCCAGATGAGATCCAGGCAAACTGGATCCCCAGCAGCACCTGCCAGGGGAAAGCCCAGTCCACTGGCAGTGGAGGTGGGGAGGGTTTGATGCTGTACGGCATCTGCTGTGCGTAAAGTGGTTAATTAGCTGCTCAACAGCAAGCAGTGCATTCCT
>NW_010406913.1:19838-20447 GCF_000710305.1 Buceros rhinoceros silvestris | reverse complement strand
TCCTGCTTTTCCTCCCAGAACCTTATTTCTTGAATAAACGCCCTCGCTCAGCCAGCACGGCTCAGGATGAAGATCCCTGCTGCACTGTGGGAGCTGGGACCAACCCGTTCTCACGCACCAGACTGACTCGTAACGGACATCTAGTGCCTGGAACCACCATTTCAGCAGCAAGCACCTTCCAAAACGCCAAAACCACTTTAAAACGTGTCTTACTTTAATATTCAGAACACTAACCGTACTGCTAACAGCTTTTAAAGGAAAGCTGCTCTTTTAAGTGCTTCTTTGGAGTTCAGCTGCATCTCATCTCTTCGAGCAATTCTAGATTTAATGGCTGCTCATCCCCAAACCTCTCACTAGTACAGAAGGAAGATTAGATTTCTAACAGTCCAGCAGGCAACAACTTGCATTCTTTAAAATTATTTTTAAAAAACCAACTAGATTTTTCTGCTTACAGTATTTATTTTCCAGAAGTTGGCTACAGGAACAGAATTCACACACAGAAAAATACAATTTCACTACAAGTGACGTCGCTGAATTTGTCGAGGACAAATCCTCACCAGCAGCAAGCATCATTTCCTTGAGATGGAGTTGGGGCTCACTTCGACTCTT
>NW_010406913.1:16259-19738 GCF_000710305.1 Buceros rhinoceros silvestris | reverse complement strand
CCCACACAGACTTAAAAGAAAATAAACACAACTACAAAAGACAGAGCAGGACATAGAAAATTTGGTTACATCAAAAATAAATAAATCTTTCTGCTCACTGTTCCGGCAGAGGGTTGTTTTGGAAATGGTCCTGTTTTCTACCAGGAGCTGATATGTTATGTGCTGTCATTTCAGCTTCCAAATGTTTTTGGTGTCCTAAGACTTTCACACAGGAGGACTTCCTCCCTCCTCGCCCAAATAATGCAGAGGACCCTACTGAATATTTGCTAACACCAAGCTGGAGGTGTAAAAATCAGTCTTTCCTCTGTGCCGATGACCATGCGCAGCTTCCCCTGCAGCGTATTTCCTTTGGGAGGAAAAATAAGCCATTACCTCGTTAGACGACCATGCTCTGCCAGCGCTGCACCTCTTACCTGGTAACTCAGAAGGTCAGGGCTCCACCCCGGCTCTTTGCTCGAGCTGCTCCCAGAGCTCTGTGTCTGCTGGGGTCTGGGTCTACCTCTGCAACCAGTGTTCTCTGCTCTTAAGAGCTCTCCTCTGAGCACACCTAAGGCAGTCAACATCTGATTTCAGGGTTGTCAGTTTTTATTTTTTACCAGAGCTGATGCTGTACTGTAAAAGCTCGGATGGCTATTTCAGGTCTTCACTACATCTGAAGTTAATTTTAAGGTGGACGGGGGGTATTTTGTATAAACGACTCAGCCAGACAGGAACCTCTTCACGCAAACAGAAAAACCCAGCCAAAACCCAAAGTTAAGCTAATTTAAGCAGTGGCTTAAATTCCCCAGCTCCATTTCTTATAACATAAACTTTTCAAAGCGGGGACTTTGGTCTCCACTAATAGAGACAGTGAATGCTGGTGCCATGCACACAAACGTTCTCTGACTGCTTCTGCAGAACGGACCGTCAGCCTCCTGCCATCAGCACAAGGGACAGCTGAGGGGATTCATCCTATGAATCCCACATCTAGCAGCAACGGGTAACACAAAGAGTTAGTATTTCATAGGAGTAATGTCTGCCAAGAGAATTACAAACAAAAAAAAAAAAAAGGGACACATTTATTTCCTGACTCTGGATTCAAATTTTGCCACTTGAAACTCAAGTATTTTAAAATAATCAATATTTTAAAGTTCCCCTTTTAAAGTAAGCCTGAACGAGTCACATTACGTACAATAATATATTTTCTGTCTTCTTTCTTAAATTTATGTCTTGAACTGCTCCCTGGAAACAAGCAGCAGCCAATTTCATTCCAATATCTTTTTTACAGTGCGATCGTTGAATCAAATGTACCTTGAGAAACAGCCCTAGGGATCACGTAACACACAAGAAATAATTACATGAGAAGCAGGAAAGAAACATTTTTATTTCCATTTTTTAACTTAAAACTATTTTCATCATTGACACGCTCACAAATAAAATCAAGTGTTGTCTCCATTTATTTCTATTAAGAAAAATACTCAAAATTAGCAAACCTACCTGACTCAGTGCAAAATATATTCTATTTATAACAGATGCTCCAAATTTACTGTGTCCCACGAGCACTGCCAGAAATGTCCATCCTTTGATGGCATGATTACTGCAATGTGTTACGTAAAAGACCAGTGTTCTTTAGTTTAGCTGATTAAGCAAAGGAGAATAAGTTTTATCTTTGTGAACAGTATTTTCAGGAAAACAATAATCAAAGAATCAAACAATAGGTACTTTGGTTCATAAAATCCCCAACGTTAAAGCACTTGGACAGAACCTCCTGCCAAACACCACACATTGATTCCATCTCTGCACACACAGGTCCTGAGGGTCAGTGAAAGTGTGACATTGGGACAGGGAATGTTTTGGAAGAGCCTGAGGGCAGTTTGGACAATAAAGCTGGCAATACATAGGAAACGAGTGGCTTTGGGATTTAATTCATACGTACAACCAACCCCTTTTACTCAGGGTTTCCGACAATCCAAGCTACAGTACACAGGAAAATTCATTTCCATATTTGCAGAGTATAATTCCTTTGCTCTATTACCACCGAACCTTCCCCCACAAAAGTTCCTACTTTAGGAGTAAAACTGGGCACATAAATTATTAAAACAGACCTCTTAAACACACTTTAATCTTCTCCAGTAGGCAAAGCAACATCTGCAAAATATTTGGAGGAAAAAGCACCATTTATTTACCCACACGCATATGCCATGAGTCAAGTCTTCCTTAACCATCCCTTTGTCATTTTATACAGTTTCTTCATACTGTACATTACGGATTTCTTTGCCCCTAAAAAAAGAAAAGACACAAAACCCAGAAAACATCAGCGTTTAGGAGGGCTGACTCAAATCCTCATGTCTTGCTACCTACGTAAAGTACTTACCTGGAGGAACAACACGTAATCCTTCGGGCCGACACACAAACCACCTTCTTATCGCATTCCTAACGGTAAGTAATGACACCGAAAAATACTTCTGATAGTACCACAGCATGCAAAATAGCACAGGTTCATGCTGAAGGCCCGATGAGGTGGTGTACAAGCACACTGTGTGGTCAATGACCAAGGTACAGCAAATGTACCTCTCAACCAGTGCAAAGGGAAATTTCTAATTCACACTCTTGTTCCTAAATGGTACCTACAGGAATGTATTTAAACCACCCGCGCCTGCTGCAGACCCTCACCAAACCGATAGGTGATGCTTCACAAGCCCTTTCTGATCTACTGCTGGGTAGCGTGTCCAGCTGAGCAGGACTGTACTCTGGTCTGGGCATGGACACCAGCAACCCGACAGACCACATGCTGCAGCAGAACACCCAAGCAGGACTACCTGGAGAGACCCAGGCTGCTGCGCACGCAGGTTACTAGCTGGCCACGTCCATGAGAAGAACCTAGGTGCTGAAGCACTTCAGCTCTTGAGATACGAGCCCACCACCAGATTCTGTAGATTAGATGAGGCCCCATCATCTAATCACCCTACACCCAGAGCTGCACAGCCGAAACTTTACTGGAAGGATAAAGGGGAAGGAGAGAGAGGGATGACCCGGGACAAAAGGACAGTCTATTCAAGCAGGACCATCAAGCTCTGCGTGACTGCTGGTCAACAGGCTTCGTACTTCCAAACCCGACTCTACCAATGTCTTCCGCTCATCAGATTTCAGTTCATCTTGCTCGGTGCTACGCGTCAGGCACTGGTTCGCCTTGCTGTAGACCAGCTCTACATGGTCAGAACTGAGAAGCATCATGCTGATGCCCACCTTGGTTAAGTGTAATCAAACACTGCAAAGCAGCAGCAGCTCCCCAGGACAAACCACAGCAGAGCTATGCAAAGGCTCATGAATAAAAAATGAGAGTAGAGAATTGGGGGGGTGGGGGGTGGGAGGTGGAGTGGGGGTGTTTCATAGGAAATGGGCTGCTGACTGCCGAGGTGGAAATCTGCTCTGGCTACAACAAGTGGTAAAGTACATTATAACCTTCGCAAATATTTTGTTATTGCCTCATTCTCACTAGC
>NW_010406913.1:9930-16095 GCF_000710305.1 Buceros rhinoceros silvestris | reverse complement strand
AGATTTCACAGCTGAGAGAACAGCACATCTGCACAAGGATCAAACTCCTCCACCCGCACCACGATATGACACCTGGGTCCTTAGGGGACAAAGGCAATTCTGAAATGATGATGGCTACGGAAAACCAGATTAAAAAGGCAAATACCCAGGCCAACTGAAAGCAGCAAAAATAAAAAGATGATGACAGCCGGCTGTGATTTGGCAACCCTGCCAACATCAGCTGGACACCACGGACACCGGTGTGAACGCCCCTGTTGTTTGGACCAATTTTGCTTCAGCGTAACCTGCCTGTCACTTGTGTATGATAAACCTCATATGAAGCCAGAGGAGCTGTCACGCTGCAGCTATGACATCATCCTGCAGCACCCACAAGCCTTTGGTGAAGACCATTCCATTAGACCAAGCCTACAACGAAGGCTGGCATTTCTCAATGTTCAGAAAGGTACCGAGGCTTTTGCCGCGGTCATCGCCTCCAAGCTGTTACCAGTTTCACATACACACTGAGGATGACCCCAGGGAAGTCAAACACTTTCTGAAGTTCTACCAGAGATGAGCCTTCTCTTCCAGACCTAGAGTAAAACAAGACACAGCCTTTTGCTGGGTTGAGTCATCCAGTATTCGGAAACTTAAAAACAAGATGTTGTTAGTCTTGGCGTTTCAGAGGGGTTCTGAGATCTGAGCCAGTGGAGCTACTTATTTTTCCTCCTTCCAGCTTTTTTTGATTAAAAAACTACCCGAAAACAAAAAAATAAACCATCATAAAACGGAGTGACTTTTCAGATTACAACAGAGTCTAATCACACCCTTACAAAATCAAAACTGAAAAGGCAGGTTTTTAATGCTGCACATAAAGCTTTGACACTTACTTGCCCAAATTAAAAAGTAAGATACGTTACACTTACTACAACCTTTATGCCTGTCTAATAGAGGACTGTTTGCTGGCCAGGCAGGCAAAAAGGACACAGAAGCAATTTAGCCAAAGTCACACAGTACGACATGCCGAGACACAAGGGAAGATCTTCCAGAACAATCAAGCATCTTAGAGCCGGGTTTAGCCATCTAATGTTTGGTTTTTACAAGACCTTAGAAAGCAACCAAATGAAGATGAAGTACTTGAAGTGAGAGAGGCGTTCAGTAGTAGCAGCCTGGAGTTACAAGCACGTAGTAATAAGGAAAAGCATGTGCCCTGTTTCTGAAGGAATGTAACAGGAGAATAAAAAGCCGATCATAACAAATAGGCTGCGTGTCATCAGTTTTGTACTTCTCGTGTCTCTAATTGCCATTTAAATAAACTCAACTTCACCTTTTGTAAGGAATCTTCCATGTACTTCCAACTGACAAACCCATGTGCATCCCACATGTCGGCTCAAACTCCTCTGTGTTGAATGAGGTTTTGTTAAAAGCAAGCACACTAATGAAGCCATGATGGGCTGTTCTCTGCAGCATCTCAGAGAACAAGTAAATAATCATGTCATTTCTGCAGCGCCCCGCACATCTGCCGTAAAACGCACACAATGTCAGAATTCCAGTGGCAGAACGAGGCCAGCCTGACACCAGGCACAGCACGTAAAGGGAAGAAGTGCTTCCACTCCCCAGCGTTAGAACTATGGGACTGCCCAGCTTGGACAACTCGGTACTTCCAGGACACAGCCCCTCCTCAACACTGATTCCGACCTGCGGAGCCAATGCCACTCTGCCATTCCAGTGAAGCCAGAGGCACAGACCAGCAGCCGCACGGCTAGCACAGCCCCGCTGGACTGGCATGGACCACGCTGGCATGGCAGCGGCCCAGCAGCTCGTTGGAGCCACTTGCCAACCTGCTCTGTCTCTTGCTGCAGCTCAACACAGATTCTTCTCACTCGTATTTCCCCCCTGCAGGGAGCACTCTGCGGAACTCTACCCGCCGCAGCCTTATGCAAGAAGATGCCGACATTTCTGCCCCGGCACATCACGCTACGAAGCCAAATACAGGTTTACACATACAGCTGGTTTCTTAAAGCAGCCCTCGGGGTGATGAGTCACATCTGTAGTAAAAGTTAATGGCTGTAATTATGGCTCAGGCTCAGAATCTGAAGCAGTTGGACCACATGAAAACGTCTTTCTACTTTAGCTCTGAATCTATGACTGGGTTGGACCTCCGCTTTAGATTTTTCCACTCTGTGATACAGAACAAAGACCTAATGCACATGGAATCAAGACCACAAAATTTCAGCATAAACATAAGTTGTATCTGGTTTTACTTAAGTCTCCATGTTCAGTTTTTTGGAATTGTCAATGCTGTAAGACAGCGATTTGGCTGCATGTCCCCCGGTAGACACGCCTGGCTGCAGCATTCGCTATTTCCCTTCGACGGGAAAGCCTAACGCAGGTGGTGCCGAAGAGCTGTTCGGGTGGAGGCAAACAGCAAGATACAAAGAAGAAATCCAAGATAAAGAAGTATGGACGTCTCCTCCAGAGGAGCTAAATACAAGAACTTCAGAGTCTGCGAGGTCTTTGGGAACTAACTCTGGCTATGTGGGAAAATAACTCAGATGGTGGTGCCAGCTCTAATAGGAACCAGAGAGACGACCTCACCACAGGCTCGAAGAAATACATAGGCACATTTTCAACAACTAAATAGGGCATTTAACAACAAACAAAAACACAGAGCTTGAGCTCAACTCTAAAACCACGCTGGCAGAGAAAGATGAAAAAAGTTCTCTTAAAGGGGCTGAAATCCTTTGTTTTGCTTGTGCTCCTTGCCAGTAGCGTGAATACCCAGCGTGTCATCTCAGCAACCACTATTTCCCGCTTAACACTGAATTCAGAGACACGCCGTACACTGCACTACCAAGCTCAGCGCTGGGAGCAGGCATGGCACTTGGTGTTGCTACGACAGAACAACCAGCTAAGAAACGGTTGTGTGCCCCCCGTTACATGGCAAAAGAATGACAGAACTAACTCTTCTGCAAGCAGACACAGGACCAAAGTACTTGTACAGAAAAAATAGTAGGAACTTGTTTAATAGAGCCACTGATTTTTAATGAACCTCTTTTGTAAGAATAGTGACTAAACTAAGAGAATTAGCAGGAGCACTGCAGAAGGACGGAGCCATAACACTTTTCCTGGAGTCTCTACCAGAAAGTGTGAAAATAGGTCAGAAAAAGTGTGAAAATGGCAGAATTGCATAAATACAGTTAAAATAAAACAAACTAAGTTATGCTAGAAGTAAGAAGACTAAGCTCTCCCAAGCCTCCTTGCTCAGCTTTGGCTGAGGCAAGAATCACAATTTGTGATTTGAAGCAGAGGATCACAATTGCTTTGCTCTGCCTGGATCAGCCTGCAAAAAAATGCATTTTCAATGCTACAAGCACTAGCAGAAAAAAGACACGTTTTTCAATACAAGTGTTGCTTTACGTAAGTGTTGAGAAGACGATTAGAGCCTGTTTTAAGGGAAAAAAAGTGCCACTACAGATAGACCAAAAAGCAGTTAGGACAGAGGATAGAAACGGCATTTCATTAACCCCTAGCTCCAGGCACACCAAGCACCCACCACTCCCAGAGGCGATCTGCTGTCCACCGGAACAGACGGGAGCACAGCACGAACAACCTGACAGAGCCCCACTCGTTTTATTCCGCCTCTGCGATGACGCACACAGAGCTTCGCTCCGCGGGTCGCTCAGGCTGCCGACTCTCACAACAGCCCTGAACGCTGCCCGAGAGTTTCTTCACAAGGAGGTGGGATGCGTACCATGGAGCCCGCAGCGTTAGTACTAGAGGGGAAGAGAAGGGCAGCTGTAGAACTCCGGAGGATTGCTCAGTAAGAAACTATACAGCTGCTTTTAAAACCAGTAACAGCACCGTTTGGATATAATTGCTTTTGTGGAAGAATTCGGAATAGATCTGAATGAGTTCAGAAAATTCTTGGAGCGACTTCACGCAAGCAGCAAGGTTTTTTCTCTTGGCAGTAGTTTAAGACTATCTCCCAATCAGAGTTCTAAGTAAATGAAGGCTCAATCAAGTTGTAGGGCTTTCAGCTTTTTAAAATCAGGTTGCCTTAAAACTAGATTTATTCCAGAACTCAGAAAACAGGCTGAAGCTCCAGCTATGGACCCGGCAGTAACCTTCATTCTGTTAGGAAGACTTTGACAGCTGAAAATCATCTCGTTTCCCCATATTTCCACACAAGCAAGTCCTTTATTCCCCCTTCTACACCTTCTCTCACACTGACTTTGCAACACTCAACTCCTTCTCCATTAGTTGTGAAGTATAATCGTTACAGTAAGAGCCAAAGCTCACCAGGTACAGCCGCAGTCTGGAGCACACAACATCTTCTAAGCCTGACAAAACCACCAGATCCTGCCAAAGTTCTCTCCCTCAAAACTCATCCCCTCCTTTATTTCATGACGAAATAACGTTACAGTCTACAGAACACACACTGATCATTCAGAGATCCACTCACCTGTAGAAGCCAGAGTGAATTATAAAGTGATTTTTCCTATTTTTTTTAATACCAAAAGAACAGCAGTAGTGCACATCAGCCAAGTCCGGCCCACATCGAAAATGCAACTCAAGTCAGGAGTTGGGTTTTTGTTACTTTGAGGTTGGTGGTGGTGCGTGTTTGAGGGTCATATAGACTCTGATTCCCTTTAGCATTGTACAATTTCTCAGTAGTTCCATAAAGCTCCTGCTGTGAATATTACCTTTATTTTCCAGGAGCTTTCAATTAGACACCCAAAAAGTTTATTCTTTAAACTCTTGTAACAAGACAGTCTCGGGGCCCTGTAATTTCTGCTCTGTGAAACCCAAAGGCTGATGTTGATAGAAACCACACACGTTCTTACCAGCTGTGAGTATGGTTTTAGCACTCTGCGCTATGCTGGACGGTCTCACGATTCCCGACACGCCTGCAGACAGAAGAGCATACAGACGTTACCCACCTGAGCGGTTGTGTGGGGATTGCTTTAACCTTCAACATGCACAAAAAAAGTTAAATATTCCTCCAGTTATACCAGCAAGCCAGCCTGAAAGTAAAACAGTCACTTAAGCTGAAAAAGCTTGTTTCTGCTCTGCTCTAGCGCACTAATTGAAAGTATTCTCTGAGTTATTTTACCTTATTTTACATGTAACATACAGAAAAGAACCCAAATCAATATTAAAACAGGCAACGATCAGTAGGAATTGACCAAATGAATTTATTGCTGTTCCCATTATTTCTCTCCTAAGGTGATTAGTCACAGAGGATTCAGAGTTGTTTCATCCAAGTGCTGGTGTGTTAACCTCCTAGAGCAGAACAATCCATACTCATTGCTGGTTCCAGTATGAAATTGGGATTTTGCATGTCTCTGATCTAGCAGATGCCGATACTGTGCAGTGTTGGTCTGGCTTACTTAAATTACCAGCTTTGGGAGATAAGGCTTGTTCACCACCTTCCACTGTGGCTATAGTATATAAAAGATTAAAACCTTCCTTGAAGAGTGCAAAGTTTTATCTGTTCTAACACAAAAGCATTCTGACAGGTGCAGAACAGAACTACCGCACATCACTAGACACACAAAAACGTAGAAGCGTAGCAGCCCTGGGGTCAGTCTTCCCAACTGAAAGTTATTCTTCTGCATTAACCAAAATGGAGAATATAATTCCAGATATTATTTTTAAATCCTCCTTTCAAAGATACTTCTACAATGAAGAACAAAGCTTAGGGAAATGCATGAGTGAGAGGCATACAACCTTCCACTGGAAAATAACGTGGTGGGGAAGGGACCAAACCGTGCTGAGCTGGTGAAACGCCTGCGGACAATGCAACTCAGCCCAAGTGATGGGCTTGGTCTTGTAGGGTCCCAAACAGCTTGTCCTGCCCTTTACCTCGATTCCTGGATTAGGAAAACCTTTTGGCCACACAAGTGAAAGAGTTTGGTTTGTTCTCCAAACGGCTTGGCTGGAGAAGGCTGGATCTGTCTGGTGTTCTGACGCTGAACGGCTGCACCACTGCGCACAGCCCAGTCACAGCCGCGCCTGCAATGCCACAAACACAGCCGCAACGACGGACAGCTCACGGCCAACAGCTCGAGGCTCTAAAGCTACACATGGCTCACAACGCTGCAAGTCAGCTCTTGCCACACTGCTGCTGCAGCCCAGCCACAGTGGCTGGCACAGAAGGGCACGAAAGGGAACGGACACCCGTCG
>NW_010406913.1:7466-9840 GCF_000710305.1 Buceros rhinoceros silvestris | reverse complement strand
CGCGACGCGCTCTCCCTGGCTTGCTCCCACACCAGCCACAGTGGCTGTCACAGATGGACAGGAAAGTCACCGGACACCTTGCTGTTTGGGTGCAACTCACCCCACGCTGCCAACACAGACCTGCAGCAATCCAGAGCTCTGTTTCCCAGTCAGAACCAGTGTACGAGCTCCCTCTGCAGTTGGCTCGTCTCTAGTGGCTCTCGGGCCACTCTTGGGTCTAGGGAGTGTTTGCTGTGCTCAAGGAGCTCCCAAAATGAGCCACCTGGAACTAGGGCCTGTCAGGTTCTTTAAAGATATAAAGGACTCTTCAGGTACTAAACATTTTCATTTTTCTGCAGTTTAAACATAAATACATAAGTACAATAAACCAGTGCTGTCTGCAGCTTTAGCTTTCCCTTGCTTGTAGGACAGAATCTTGCCCCAAAGAGGTGTGATGATAAGAACTGCCTCAGTCTTTTTCCTCAAAGCTTTAGTTCCCTGCCAGAGCTCCCGCATTTGGAGTAACTACAATGACTGGGAAGCGTAATGTCAGCAAACCGGAAAACTAACTTAGCATTGCGGTGTCTGACTGGTAGGATATACAACTTAGTGTTTAGCTGAAACTACCCCTGCCAATGAAATCCTGAAGGCATCAGCATCCCACATAGAGACAGGTGGTCCAAGCAGGCCACACCGGTACCTAAAGACAACTTCTCCTGGGACCCAAACCAAACCATCTCTTTTTCTCTCAGTAGGAATGCTGTTTGCTAGGATTTCAGATAACCTGATGCAAACAAATCCAAAGTGATGCTCTCAGGAACGCATCTCATGGTTAACCTCTTGTTTTCTTCGTCCTTCTCTCTAAAGCATTCTTCTGAGTTAGAAGAACATGTATGATAAATCTGTACCTCTACCATGTCTCAAAGGAGATCACACACACTGATCGAGGCCTTACCTTGGTGCACCACAAATCCGCAATCAGGGTCATGGGCAACTTGCATTAGAATTTCTTCCACATCTCTGTTCTTCCCGGGAGGGTCTACCAGAGAAGTTATCTTCTGTTGCAGAGTCCTTGGCAAAGCCATTAGTTGTGCAAACTGACCTTCCGGACTCTTATCAATCTGAAGGTTATAAAAAACAGAGTCAGTAAAAGCTTCAGTGTTAACAGAGTAAACTCTCATTAACAGAGTAAGCTCTCTCCTTCCAAGAAGTCAGAGAAGTCTTTTGCCTATCTCTGACCTCTGATAACTACTCCAAAGAACATGACCCGTTTCACTTGTTAAAGTCACTGACAAGGCTCAGGAAAACTTCCCAAGCACTGGGAAACGCAGCATCTCTGTTCTGAACCTGACAAACAACACAGTGCAAAGATGTTAATTTTTATCCAAGGGAAGACCAGCACACACCCATGATCTTGCTGTCTCTGCAAGCAACTTTTCCACGAGACTGCACCATTTCTGCTCTATCCCATTTCCTTTGGAAACACAAGTACACTACAACAAAACAAAAGAGTTCCCCAAAGACCACTTAGCACTGTTTCTTTTGCCTGAATATAATCAAACTCCATACACGCACATTTCGAGTTTGGTTCGAAAAATATTTTCTCTGCTTTAAACTCAAACCACAGCTGGTTTGTATAACGTAAAGGAAACGTTCATCCCACGTTTTCCAATCTAAATCAGAAAGTCAATGACCTTTTTTTTAATACAACGATACCAAGATGTAAGCAAAAATACTGAAAAAATACATAATGGAGCAGATCTCTCCAACACTGGAGGAAAATATGAGGAGCTCGATTCCTCCCACACAACTTTTCAGACAGTTCCTGGAGACATCAGACAGAGGCCGGTTGCCCTCTACACGCCCTTCAGTCAGTGGGGAGAAAATGATCTCCAGATGAATCGCCCACTGGCTGCAGAGGGAGCCGACCACGAGCCGGCTCTTCACATGATGTGGGAGGAATCCACGCCCAAACCAGAACCATCAAAACTAGCATCTGCATTCAAACGTTCCTGAGGAATCTTTTAAGAAAGGATTTTCTTAATTCTGGAACTCTGAGGACACGCACTTGGAGAAGTGGTTTCTATTCTGCATTAAATAGCGTTCCCAAGAGCAGTGTCCTCTTTGGCCTGGGGAATAACGGCCAATAACCAGACAGAGGGGGCAGGAACAGAGTATTAAAGCCCCTTCATCAAAATCAACAGTCAAATGACAGCATTTAATCAACAGCCTCGAGGACCATTATGAAATTACAGCCAGATTTATCATCCAACAACGTATCTGTAGTATGCTACCAGCATTTGTTCAGAGGTAAGAAAACAGGGAGGATTATCCTAACTAACCCTTTTCTTGGAGAAACATTACTGACTCTTTTCAAAATTCATTTAAACACTCT
>NW_010406913.1:3738-7373 GCF_000710305.1 Buceros rhinoceros silvestris | reverse complement strand
AACTGTTCAAAAGCACCTTGGTAAGGAGACATGGAGACGGCTGCAGTAGAACACAGACTCACCTACACTGTACACAAAGCAATGCAGTGAAATTATTTACTGTACTCAATATTCCTCGTATCAGTACTTCAGTTTCTAATAAAAACATGTTCTACAAAGAGGTGTTTGGGAGAAAATTACCATGGTGACCCGAGGATAAAGAGACACCCGTGTACGTGAGACAACTCGAGCTGTTTGTAACTTCATGTTGAAATATGTCTCACACTGGAATAGTCACACATGGACACCACACGAGGAAAAACTGCCACTGGAGCCCTGACTTGGGGGGCATCTCTCCCCTAACTGCAATGTTAAACCTACACCTCAATGCCAGAATGGTGGAATTCAAGACACTGTCATTCTGGATACTTGTTTCCCAAATATTAGGAAAAAATTGGGTTAGTAGTGGGTATTTACAGACCACGTCAGAATTTCATGTGAGTGTAATCCACCGATCTGCATCACTAGTGCTCAAGGGGTGTTTTGTTAGGCGCAGTTTTTGACTGCAGAAAGTTGCACCTCTAAGTTACCGCCTAATCTGTTCAACACAAACTGTATGTTTATTCATCCCTGCCCAGACTGTTGTTTCCATAAAGTAATCACTAGAACACAGATTTTAAAGCAAGCTCCTCTTGTTCCCTTGTTAGGGCTCTAGATCTGTGCCCATACTCAATGAAAACGAACACTGGTTACTGCCCGTGCAGAGACTGGTATTTCAGGCAAGGCTGCTGCTTGCAGAATTAACTAAACCTGGAAACATCACCAACAGCAAATACGACTACAGCTGCTCTCCTGAGCGTACCGCACAGCTCTTGCCTTCTGTCAGGGTGATGGCGCACTGCCACGCGCTGGTTTTAAAACTGTTCTGAAGAACACTTGCCTCCAGCCGTCCCAGATGGTGCTTATAGACCACCTGAGGGCAGTCCTGCAGTATGTTACTATACAGCTTCTGAAAGTGGGCAACATTCGGTTTCACGATGTTCTGTACTTTGGACCGGTCTTCTCCTATTACCATTCTGAAATCACCTAGTCAAGAAAAGAGGAACAGTCACTTCATCGGGAGAGAAATGAAAACCCAAAGGAGAGTACAGCAGAAACCAACACAGCACAAAGCTGTCACCTAGGACTATTCTCCAATTCTGCTGATGCCTACAATTAAGGTTCACCTTCCAAAAAATACTATTCGAATACCTTCCAGCTCAGAGAATAAGATTCAGAATCATTACGTGGTCTCTGATATGCTACAGTGTCATCAACCCACGTGTCACATTTCTACTGGGACCACAAAAACACTCCAGCTGTCCAGTCCATCCTCGAAAGCAGCAGGAAAACAGTTCTGTTCTTCACAACCATTCATGAGTTTCACCAGATTACTGCACAAACCGACTGGCCCCAGTACTCTGCATCCAGAAACAAATACCTATCAGTGTTCCAATACTGAAAGAAAATACTTTGTATTGTCTCAGCACTTCAAGGGTAGTACCTGAAGAACAGCTAATGGCAGTGGCAGTAAGATCCGAGCATCTCCTTTTCCTCTTAGCCATCTCTTTTGTCAGCAGTTTCCAAACACAACTCCTTTTAACACCCCGCTACGTCACTGACCTTGACCCTTTCTTTTATGATACTGAAAAGTGACTGAAAAGTGTCAAAGAGGAGAAGTGAAAAGACAGTCAGTCTGTTCATCGACCTCCATCAGGCGCTGCCCAGGGAGCCTCCAGGGTGACCAGCCAGGAGCTGCAGGCTCAGTGCAGCACATCTCAACAAACAAAATCCTCAATCCAGTCATTTTCCCACTTCCCCCATTCAGGGGATAAATGTTGCCGCAAGGTGGCAACTTGCTGGCGTGACCGAGTTTATTTCCATTTATGCCAAGCCGCAAAACAAACACCTCCCATATAAACGGTACTGACTCACTGCTCTCAAAAAAATACATCAGAAAATAACAGGATAAACATTTTCCACACTGAAGCATGAACAACTCTTCTCAGCAGCCTCTCTCTAAGGAGAGCGATTAGAGTAACACATAAAATCCACTTTGTCTACTGGTTTACCCTCTGGAAAGTTTAAGACTTAACAAAACAGCAGCAAACTAAAATATCCCCAAACACGCAACTGATGGCCTTTGTCTTGACCATTCCTGACCGGGAGCCTTGTTTGTTGCTTTAGCTCTGATCACTCAGCAGAGCCAGTTTCAACATCTTACAGATGGGTCTCCCACATTTTCAGCTAATTGCACCGTTTCCAAGGACTGACACAAAAAGGAGTCTTGGCCACTAGTGCCCACCAAGACTCTTGTGATGTTCCTGGGCAGGTGTCGGGTGGGCAGAAACGCAGACCTGCGGCAAACCCGCCAGGTTAGCACCTCACTGTCAGCCCTCTGCACTGTCTTGTCAAACAGAGAACGACACACAAAAAAACTGCGAAGGACAAGCTGAACGAGCTGCGATCTAAACTGACCAGAAATATCTACGTGAAGAACAGAGCCAAGCTGCAGCTTATGAACCCAACCTGCCTACCTGCACCTTTGGTTTTAGAAGCCAAACCGCCAAACCTGCATTTCTATATGAGGACAGAAAGTGCTCTATAAAGTACAACTCCACCCAAACTCATTCATGGTGATTTTGCTAAGGATACCAACATCTAAGAGCAATGCTGAATTAATTGTAATGATTAAACCTGGTACTGAAGAGTCATTTGGAGTCCTTTCTTATTTTCTTCCCCATACCAACTCATACCAGTTTTTAACTGAAGAAAGGAGGAAATTCTCTTACCAGAAACCCCATTAGCAAACATGAACCAGGAGGCGAGTGCTGAATGCGCAGTGAAGAGTCATAACCTGGGTCTTGAAGTTAACTAAGTAAGAACCTTAAGCAGAGCTCACTCAAAGAGGAAGAGGTAGCAAAGTATGGGTCAGACTACCAGGTGAACCAACATTACACAGAGCAGAAAGAAGATTTTTTCCAAGGTTTCAAATCACTGAAACCAAAATACAATCCATAGAAACAGGAAACCCCTGAACTTAACTGACAGCCTTTGTCATGACCATTCCCGATCAGGAGCCATTAGTTCACCGTATTCAATCACCCACAGTCAGCTGTTCATAAATCAAGCAGCTATGAGAAGTTTTGCTTGTGTACCTACACCTGTTTTCTACGAATAAGCACAATTAGCCACGTAACAGCGCATTAGACAACAGCTGTTGGAACACGCAGCAGTGCAGGCTCAGAGCAAGGGAACAGAGGACTCATCGCATACCAGGCTTCCTCCTGCGGTACGACAGCTTTTCTGCTTAGCAGCTATGGACACCGTGTACTAACCAGCGTAGGAGAGTCCCGCGATCTGCAGGTAGAGCTCTTCTTCAGAGAAACTCTCGGGCAGCATGAGGAAGGCGGCAGTGACGGCGCTCTTCAGGTTGCTGACCAGAGCTGCCTGCAGCTTGCTGTTCTCGTTCTGCGTCAGGATTTTTACCTGGAAATGCAGAGACAGAAGTGAGGCTTCAGGGAAGCACTGCTGAAGATGGAGCTAGAAATGTTACCCAATCCAGCATGAGAACACTCCCTAAAAACCATAAACCAGGATTTTTTTTTTTCAAAGGG
>NW_010406913.1:1459-3620 GCF_000710305.1 Buceros rhinoceros silvestris | reverse complement strand
CCGCTGAAACACCGCGGTGAGACACTTGCAGAGAAAATGCAAGTAGGTTTACTCAATTTTCCAGTACAGATACATGGCAATTTAGCCGATCAGCATTATAAACTTCACGTGGGATGAAAAGCCAATAAACTCTTAACACAAACAAAGCAACCTGGGAAGAAAAGTTGGCATTTCTAAGCGGCAATTCCAAACTCCATCTATTCAGCCAAACACTGCTGATCAAGGCAACCAGTTCACAACAGAAACAAAACCCCCAGGGAAAATTAAGCTGGGATTTTCAAGCCAGAGTAACCTTGCAGTCAAACTCCTGCAGTCTCTCTACTCAGTCCAGATTTCTGTGAGCTTCAAACTCATTTGGACTGATTTCTCCTTTCCTATTAAATATGTGTGAAGACATGTCTGCTGTCACATTAGCAGCCAAACAAAATTCTGCCTCCTTATGCAAATACGGTCTCCCCTTGAGTTTAATCCAAAGATACGAAGCACAATTTATACGTACTAAGGTGAAAAATCCCGAAATACATCAAAGCAGCAGTAAATGCAATGACACCGAGAAGAAATATTCACTATCCACTGTTAACGTGAAATTCAGAATTCCTCCTTCTGCTATTTATCTCAGTGCGTTAAGTGTCATTCTTTACAAGGACAAGAGCTGTTCTAACCTGTTCCGTGCTATAAAACCCCTCTGGAGACAGAGGGGAGCCAGCAGGGCTGAGACAACCTCATCAAACTTTCACCCCAAATTATTAGTTGAAGCATGATTAACTTCTGTTCCAAGCCAGGGACAGAGTGAGTCCTCCTCTCCTCCCCCCCGCCCCGCTCCCCTCTGGCATCGGGCGCTCCGGGGAAAGCAAAGACCCTGCGTTTTTTATGACGCAATCTCAGAGGAGAAAAACCAACACGCCTAACACATGGTCTGGTCAGTCATAGAGACTTTCACCCCCCAATGAACCAGTCACTGCACAGCAAAGCAGCTTTCCACTCTAAAGACTTCCATTATTTGCCTGTGTTAAAGCTGGCAATTCCTGAAACTTGTTACAAAAGCTAAATACTACATTTTACATTAACGGGACTCTGAGTTAATTCTGTCCAGTAATTCACAATTTACCATAGGAAGAAAGCTGCCATTGATATACCTAACTTTAAGGTTTCTTCCCCATAACACAGAGTATCGTTAAGGACCACATTTGACTTCACCCCTCTAGGGCCAGAGCCCCACATCAGGGCAGACTGATTATTCATTCAGGACTGACACACACCTCCTGGACAGTTAAAGCTACAAGTGATCATTTTCCAGCCCTGTAGTTTCCTGCAAGACAGAGAACTGAAGGGACCAAGAGTTACCGGCTTTTGGAGGCGTCCAGCGACATAGAGAGTTTTCCAGTGAAGCAAATCATCAATTAGGGTATCAGTGCTAATTACACCGTATTTTATCATCTGGAAAAAAGCAAAATAAAGGTGTTTGAAAAACCAGATACCTGCACCATTTTCATTACAGGAAACTTACTACAACTGCCATGAATTCTAAGGAACACACACCTCCAATTTAAACATTTTACTGTTCTAATGAACACAGGCAGGAAAAGCAAAAGTTCCTTCTTACACACAAACTTCTGGGGGGAAAAAAGAAAAAGCGGAATGCACAGAAGCCTTTAAGATCCTTCCCAGAATCCAAGTTACAGAGTCAGCCCAGGATCAATCACTAAACCAGAAGACTTTAAATACTAAAGACACCTGGTCTGGACAGACGCTGACG
Organism: Buceros rhinoceros silvestris; assembly: GCF_000710305.1. Taxonomy (NCBI): domain Eukaryota; kingdom Metazoa; phylum Chordata; class Aves; order Bucerotiformes; family Bucerotidae; genus Buceros; species Buceros rhinoceros. The sequence goes on along the minus strand of NW_010406913.1, from coordinate 1,864 downwards.
CCAGAGAGATCCGAGTGTTAAAATACAACGGCTCATAAAAAGGTGTTGGAACAGTTATGATCAATCCATTTTGTACCAGCCACACTTTACTGCAGTTGGAATAATCACTAACTCCTTTAGGATCTTGGCATAAGGAGCCAAGAACAGAATTTCATAGCAAAGACTTAAAATAAAGTCCTTAAAATAAAATGCAAAATCCTTTTTTACACAAAGTGAACGAGGTTTAACCCTGCCCTTGCCTCATACAGAGGGCAGGATGTCACAGACTTTATCTGCCTCACCAAGTTTCTGTGGAGAACTGACATACACCCAACATCACCGCAGCCACAGCTGCTCCAGAACCTTCTCCTACTGCTCACAGGGCATTTCTCCATGACTGCCCTTCATTTCATGTCACCTCCCATC
>NW_010406913.1:0-1383 GCF_000710305.1 Buceros rhinoceros silvestris | reverse complement strand
TTTTGCTGTCCCTACGTGCAGTTTATTGCCAGGTGGCGCAAATTACTCTCAGAATCAACACCAAGACAGACAGCCTCGGCGTCCCCCTCCCCTGACACCCATCCCCACTCCTCCTCCCCACTACACACAGCCCACAGGTGGATGCAGGGGGAGGACTGGCTGGGCAAGTACCACCTACCTGCACCCCAGCTCCACGTCAGCCGTTAACCACCCCTGCATTTTACATCAAATAGTCAGAAACTGTTTGTCTTTACTTTCACATGGTCAGCTGCTGAAATTAGGGCCTTGCTTCCCCACGAGACACTTTACAAGCACCAAAACTGGCGGACAGCAAGTAATAAGGAATATAAACCCAGATTCTGAAGGGCTTTACTCGTTTTGTTACTCACAGTTTGACTGCAGGAGTGGCTGCTCCCTTTGCTTCTCAATCATTATGCTGTTTGTGAAACAGTTTTAAGACATAAATATTACTGACACCATGAGTTAAGGATCAGCTACGACCTACAAGATTTGCTCCCTGCACAGAAATCTCCTTTCAGCTGATAATTTCAATACATCACACACAAACACTTGGCTTCGCTTACTCATCTACTCATACTTACCCTACCATTACACGGCACTAAAGTATTGTAGTAAATCCCTGCTCCATAGCTCTGTATACTACTGATCTGTTTTGGCCCAAAAACTTTTAGGAAGGAATAATGGCTTCGGTTCTTTAACAAGTTCATCATATGCCAGGTCACAGAGTCATCGACGGCAAACACGAAGTCCAGCATGTTGTTCTGCAGATAAGGAGAAAAGAGCCAGGGTTTATAAGTCAGGAAGCAACCACTGTCAATCGTATTAATCTCAAATCAAACTACCAGCTCATCACTTTTCACAAGTGAGAAAAAATTAAACCGAACCACAAGCATTAATGCCAGATACAGCTTAAAGGCTCTGAAGAAACTGTTCTGGTTTTATGCCAGTCTAGCAACGATGGTCCAAAATTTTCCCGTCCTCCTGGTTAAGGGACCAACCTCCAAACCTCCGGAACAGCGGAGCACAGGATGTTGTCCTGCTTCACAGCTCAGCGCAACAGCTTGAACTGCTGATGAAGGGGTCTTTTGCTGACACACGAGGCCATGAACTGGGAGACGTGGGCAGGTGAAGTCGGCCGAGAGCCAGCAGCAACCTGCACCACCTCCACCGCTGCGAGGCGGTTTGTTCCGCGACCCCCCCGCGGTGCCCAGCACTGGGACGGCCGGGACACGCCGGGGCTCCTCGGAAGGCCGGCTCGACACGGGGCAGAGCCCGCGCTCCGGGATCTGGGGGGTTTCGCCCCTTTTCGTGAGCAGCCCGCGGCACCGCAGGCAGCACCGGGGAACGCACCGAGCCAGACAC
>NW_010406912.1:20982-24321 GCF_000710305.1 Buceros rhinoceros silvestris | reverse complement strand
CAGTGCAGGGGCCGGAGCTGCTGCCGGTCACTGCGAGCGCAGCACCAGCCCCGTCCCCAGACCCCGCAAAGGTGAATCCAAGCTGGGCATGCCCAACACATTCAAGTTTTCCAGAAGGTTCTACTCACCCTCTTTGGGCTTTCTAAGGCAGACGATAAGAAAGATGACAAGGAAAACCACAGCGCCACAACCCACGGCAATGAGGATGACCAGGTACAGGGGCAGGTGAGTCCTCTGGAAATCTGGAACAATACAGTAGAAGATCATCAGGCAGAGAAGCCCTCCCAGATCACAGTGGCAGCAGCACGATGCCGACCACTTTCCTGAGGACAACAGCAGCCATCCCTGTCATGGGCACACGGGGGTGCACTGCATGTGCCGGTCCCTGCTTGTCCCCTTCCTAACAGCACCTTGCTGACACAGCTCCAGATCGGTGTGGTTGTGTGAGCCAGCCCGACTCAGGTGTACGTACATCTCACCAAGAGATGGTGGCCAGGGAGACAACGACAGAGTCTCTTAACACTGAGTCTGTGAGCTGGGCAGACTAGTTACACTGCATGTCGTGAACTAAAGGGTCTCAGCTTTTTCTTAAGAATACTGTTTAGTTGTATTTGGAGCCTGTTTAAACCTAACACAGCACTGCAAAGCTCCAGGAGAGAAAGAAAATCTGCTGGAGCTGCACACTGGGGCTGTTCTGCTGTTCCAGCTTTAAGAACTCAGAAATGATCAAAATTGACAGGAGCACAAAATGGTTCAGGAACCCAGCAACAACGCTGTATGCTCCAGCGATTAAAGCATTTCTTTTACACCCATAAAAACATCTAGAGTCTTTTAAAGGGTCATCTGGGTCCCTTGGGAACAGCCGTTAATACAACTTGCAGGCAGGAGGCAGAACACCAATTTTGAGGCTGAAGGTACTGACTACTGTTCCTAATCTCATTCTTAGCTTTGTTTTGCTTCCCACTTACTGGAACTTGTGTAATTCTTTTCTGGATATCCCACAGTATTCTCAGGAGTCACAACTGCTGTGGGCATACCTGCAAAACAAACAGGAGTGAAAGGCTTATGGTGCATTTCCAGTCCTTGTTTTAGCACCAGGAGATCTGGGATTATCACTGTAGGGTTGAAAGAGGGTGTTCTCCATCACCTTTACCAGGCACTGAAAATAGGCAAACTCTAGAAATGAGTACTCTAGAACCACTGTAATATAGAGTATGTATGGTGCTGTATACACACACACACGGTAGATAGTATGTGTGGTGTATATACACAAACTGTAGATATACACACTATGTATCTGTATGTCTGTACACACACACACACACCTGTAACAGCAGTGGAGCCCTGGAGAGTCCAGGGGATGGTGGAGGTACCTCTGAACGCTGGCTTCGTCCGAGTGTTTTCTGTAAGAATAACCAACAATTGTCTACATCTTCTGGAGCTGCTGTCCTTACTTGCTGCTTCCCACCTCCCGCTGGGTGGCTGGCGGGTCTCTACACATTCAGGTGAAACACAGCCCACAAGCAGATCTACTCGAGCTCGGGTCTGAATTCCCACATCCCTCAAAACCAAACTGGGAATCACAAGCCCTCCCTCAGAACAGCTGTCCTTGGCGGGACAGGCTGTGTCCAGGCAGGTCTGAGGCAGCTTTTGCATCACTTGCACTGGCCACTAGAGATATGAGCTCTGCCTCCCACTTCAGCAGCTTTCACTCAGGACCAGAAAACAAACAAAACTGTTTAAAAAAAGGCCCCAGAACATCCTAAGTTGTCTACAAGTTCAGAAATGGTATTTCTAGCAGCCTCAGATTTGCCTCCCACTTCAGCAGCCTTCACTCAGGACCAGAAAACAAACAAAACTGTTTAAAAAAGGCCCCAGAACATCCTAAGTTGTCTACAAGTTCAGAAATGGTATTTCTAGCAGCCTCACACAGAGCCTCTCCTGCAGAGACACAGCCTCCCTACGGGCAGGTTAAAGCCCTCTGCAGGCTGGAGACTGAGGAAACGAGGATGTTCAGTGTTCAGAGACATCTGGATTAAGGTCTGAGGAGTATGGACTGAAATACAGTATTGTCAAGGCTGTGTTCCCCAGGAGCAGAACCCACTGCTGAGCACTGGTGTCAGACCCTCCCCAACTCTCCTCCTGGCTGTCAGCCGTAACTGCTGTTACTGCGACCTGTGGTTGGCCAGTATGTCCCTGAGGTCCCCACGTCCGTTGGAGAGGCCAAGGTCCCCACGTCCGTTGGAGAGGCCACAGTCATTGTGGGCGGATCTGCAAGGTGAACGAGAGAGACTCACACACGCGTTTAGCTATGTCTGTGATGCTGCCGCAATGCGGAACTTCTCCGATGGTGGGATAAGACCAGGAGGAACCAGCCACCATCCAGAGGACAGGCTGGGGACTGCCTGCCAGCAGCATTAACAAACATGACCATCGTTAATTCCTCTCCCCTTGCTGCACACTTATGTGCACTGATACGAAAACCAACACGTCGGTTCAGCCAGAACCTCTGTTCCTGTGGGAGCTCAGCAAGCTTTGCCTCTTTCAAAGGTCACCATGCAGAGCCTGTGTCTGGCTCTGTGGTCACAGCTCTGATGACAGGGTCACCAGCCAAGGAAAGTAGCATCCATCATGCACTGCCATGCAGCGCCTGGATACATCCGAGCGCAGCGTGTGTGTGAAGCGCAGCATTGCCCAAAACACGGAGCCGATCATAAGGAACAAAGGCCAGTTTGATTTTCTCACCTTCTGAACTACTGCTGACATTCCTCGTACTGAAAAGCACTGAGGCCTTGTCTGAACCTGCTAAATTGCAACAGGCAGCATTACACTGCCAGCAAGAAGTTAAAAAAGCCAAAGAGGAATAGATGTGTTTTAAAAACAGGATCTTTTTCATCAGGAGAGGGCAGTTCCTCTAAGGGGGAGGAGGGAAGCTGAATACGGGAAATAAAGGACAGAAAGCCAGAGCGGATGACAAGAAGTGCTTGAGTGCGGAAGGACAAGGCTTTCTGCGTTTTCTTCTTTCAGAGAGGGAAGTAGGAAAGTTGTTCCATTCCAGTACAAAAGGATGCCAGATGTTTTCCATCCAGCTGTGGCTCTGGGGACTCACCTCTCACTGTCAGCTGAACAGCATCGCTCCGCTGTACAGCCCCGGCCCCAGCCCTGTTTTCCGCCTCGCAGTAGTACGTCCCGGTGTCGGAGGGACGCAGGTTGTCCCAGGCCAGCTCGGCCTGGCGGCTCAGGAGCTGGGCTTTCCCTCCCGGGCTGCTCCGGAACCAGCGGTAGCTGATGGGGGGGGACCCGCTGGACACACCGCTCAGGCTGGTGCTGGGCCCCGGC
>NW_010406912.1:16045-20556 GCF_000710305.1 Buceros rhinoceros silvestris | reverse complement strand
TACACGACAGCTCTGCTGGGCTGATGTCCTCTCCCTTCCTCTGCCACTGCCCAGGCAAAGGGGAGTTTGGTCAGAGGAAAGCAGTGCAATAGCCCAGGGACCTCCTCTCCCTTGGAGAGGAGGAGTGTCCCTTGGGAACATCGTCGCTAGATACAGGTAGAGCCAGGCACAAATTGGTGAGGGAGAGACCGCAAATCCTCCCTGCGGTCCAGCAGGACGCGGCATCATGGGCAGAATTCCTCTCTCTGACCTATTTGCTGCTTCCCTCTGGAGTCTGACACCACTCAGCAAAACACTCCTGCATCAGAAGTGGGTGGCCACTGCCTACCCGGTCTGTTCAGTTCCTAAAAGCCTTCCCAAGCCAAGCCTTCCACGCCTGCATAGACTCCTTCTTGAGTTTACCTTTAACGACCTCCACTTTAGTGGTGATGTCTCTTGCTATCAGGCTGTTGTTTTGGGCTTTCCAGGTGACCTGGCAAGTGTAGGCTCCCCTGTCAGAGACCTCGAGGTTCTGGATGTGGAGAGAAACATTTCCTGGGGAGTCTGTCGGGATGCTGACCCTGTCCCTGTACTCGGCCAGGAGAATGTGGTCGCCAGAGCTATCTCTCCGAAGGATGGTGCCAGAGCTCTGGTCATGTTTCACTGTCCATGCGACCGTTTCCTGCACAAACTCCTTCACAGGCTCGTAGGCACATGGCAAGGTGGCGGAGTCCTTCCAAACACCTTTGATCTGACTGGAGCCAGTCAGGTCCAGCAGAGCTGCAGGAACAATGGAGAAAGAAAATGGAAATAAAAGCAATCGCAGTACAGGCGTTTCCTGGGAGATGAAGCAGTGGTGAGAGCGTCAGCACGAGGGATCCACCACATCAAAAGCATGGGCCGTCAGTGTGACAATGAGGGGCGGTTTGTTCAGGGATGGGCTAACAAAGAACCAGCGTGGCACTGGGTGGCACTGATTGCCAGGGGCACTGCTGTGTGCCATGTGCGCGGTTTGGCTCCTGTGCTCTGCCTGGGGCTTACCTGCCAGCACAGGCGCTGCGGGCAGAGCAAAGGCTCGGAATGAGCTCAGGACCAGACCGGAGGGAAGGAGTTTGCCTCAAGGCCGAGCCACACAGTGCCCCGGTCACAGCTGCCCCCACCACCTGGCAGAACTCTCGTTCCTGGAAAGCGCTGCACGTTAACAGCAAGCCGCTGGTTTTGTGGTTTTCTTTCCTCTGCTGCCCGTTTGTTCTTCTGAAAGGCTGCTTTCTCAGACTAAGCTGAGTTTAACAACATAACCACTGGATCAAAGTAATCTTCCTGTGAGGATGAGGTCCCTCACCTTTGTCCCAGTATGTTTTTTTTCACTCTTAGGGCTGAACCTGTGCTGCCATAGACCATTCTTTACTCTTTTCTCCTGGTTTCCAAACCTCCCCTTTCTTGGGAACACGAGAACTAAAGCAGACCCTTCGTGCTGGGCTGCTCGCTGGGAAACAACGGTCACAGTGTATATGGGACCTTTGTACTCGAAGTATGTGGCAGCATTTCCACAGCCCTCACATGCCATTGCTCTCCACAGCTGTGGGGTTGGAAATAACTGTAGACCGAGCCAGCAGCATGCAGAGACATTGGCCTTTTCACTCTATTTCTATTCCCACCCCTGTACAAACACACGGAGACACACCAGTGCCAGGGTGGGAACTGCCCCGAGCGGGAGACCCTTCCATGGACTCACCATTGCAGAGGAGAAGAGGACTCATGAGTACAGCTGCTCTCACCAGCGTTTCCATCCTGCCCACGGCTGCAGCCTCTCCCCCTCGAGCAGAGCAGAGCTGCTCTCTCCAAGCCAGGTGATAAATCTGGAACACTTGCCTCTCTTCACTTGCTTTGTTACCGAGAACCCAGGACAGTTGATGATGGCTTTTCCTTCCTCTTTTTCAGAAAAAAAGCCTCTCAGTGATGACTGTCAGAGGTGCGGGCAGAGCAGAAGTCCTAAAGGAGGGTGAAGAGGAGAGTTTAAGATTACTTCTGCTCTATTTCGTATTTCCCACTGAGTCAGTTTTTCCCCCCCTTCTGCTTATTAATTCTACTTCAAAAAGAGGTTTGGTTAATTTCTTTCTATTCCCAAGCACCTATTTCTTCCCCTTTTCCTGCTTGCATTGCTTACTAAATATTAACACGTGTGTTACACACAGGAGGGTCTGGAGAGTACTCCTAAGGAGCTGAACAAACAGGGTCCTTGCTGCTCGTTGTCTTACCAGCTTTTCTGTGAAGCTCACTGCGTTGCAAGTTAAGATTCATGAAACACCCTAAATCTGTTATTACCAGTGTGAGACAGATGGTCACTGTAGGCCTCTTCCAGCTGAAACAGTCTCTTCTATATCATTATACCCCCTTTAAGAGGTAGGGGATTTATTTACACAGCCCTGAAAACAAGTAATTCCCAAGAGCTGCAGGCTCCTCCTTCAACCATCCCACTCTATGTCACAGATTGATCCTCCTTTCTCACACGGCAATTGGTTGAATTGATTAATTGCATTCAATTAAAGCATGGATTAGGGTCACGTGCACCTGCGTTTCCCTGTAGACTGCTTTGAAAACAGGTGAACAACTATATGCCTGAGGATTAAAAAAGGAACTTAGCAAAGTAGAAAATCTTGGAGACTATGACATCGTGACTTCTTAACTGTAATGAGACGTGTTGTTATTAATTAAAGGTAATATTAGTTATATACAATCTGTATTATTAAGTGACTGAGCACTAGACCCATCTTGGAGGAGTACCTGTGCTCTAGGGAAACATTATTTTCAACAGATTTTGCATGCCACCTTCTGTCTTCTGCAGCTCTCAGTTCTTCTTCTGCTCTGCTGTCAGAAATCTCTTCTGCTTCCCAGTATTCAGCTAAACCCACGGAAGCACTTTGCTGTAGTTACATCCAAGTTCAACATCCAGCCCTCAAATGCAAGCAACCAGAATAATTAAACACAGTCTGTGTTTAATTAAACAGACTGCACTGTAAAATGCAGCCCTCCTCTGATGACAGCGAGCCAGTCCTTGTGTCTGTAGCAGCAAAGCGCGGGGTGCAGAGCACGCAGTGCTGCCTGCCTGAGCCTGAGGTGGGGGCAATGGGCGGGGAGGGGGAAGCATTGCTGACACACTGTATATGGCTTAAAGGCGGCTCCACCGACACTGGCGTTGGTTGGCGGCTTCATTAGGCTGCGATGTAATTTAACATTAAACCCAGGAGACTCGTGTGTGCAGCCAGGGGGCTCTGCCGTTACTGCGTGCCTTTGATTTGGGGGTCTCTGCTTCTTTCATGATGATAATTTGCTTTTACACGTGTCCTTACCTTAGAGCCATCGATGGTTCACGATAGCAAAACAATGGTGCTTAGCAGCGTAGGTACGTGTAGACGTGCGGGGTTTTTTACTGCTTGTCAGTAACGTTGATCTAATTATGTCAACGTCTTTGGTATGAGTTTGAATCTGGTTCTTTTCAGGCTATAACACTCTGATCTCTGTTTCCCTGAAGCTGGTGATTTTACTACACACAGGGATTTGGTTAGAAAATCTTTATATCCTTGTGGTTGTTTATTAGTCATGGCCTAGAGCTTCATCTGTTCAATTAATTTCTTACCATCATCTACTATATTTGCAGTTAGACCTGTAATTAAAGAGCATGTCTAACCAGCTTAAGGTCTAAACACTTCTGATAATATCTGACTTGATGAAGCTGAGAAAATGTTCACAGACTCAGGAGACCGCACATGCTCCTCCCTCGCAGCCCTGTATTCCTCCATCACGGATTTTCCATGGGGTGCAACCAGGAAGCTAAAACTCAACCTGCTTGATGAAGAAAAGATGTGTATATATTTATATAGCCACGTTTGCATTTACCCTTTCTGTCGGGGGCACAGTGGCAGGAGAAAGCTCTTGTCCTTTGTATGATGTGAGTACACGCTCCTGTACGCTGAGATGACCCGTGGTAGCAATTTCTTGCTTCTGCTTTGGGCAACTATGAGAACACGGACGCTACTTTTCAAAACGGCAGTCTTGTTTGAGGAGGGAGCAAAGCGTTTTGAGCCTGGACTGGATGAGGTGGCATCACACCAGCCAGGAGAGACAGATTAAAAGGAGTTTTTCTCATATTCTGGAAAGCTGTGCGTCAGCAAAGGCACAGCAGTGTGAGACAGAAGATGGATGGCAGGGTTGACGTGGTCTGGGTGGGGAGGGCTGGTCTGGACCAGTACAAAAATAATTACGAAAGGAGCACGCGAGGGGCACTTTTCTGTTTCTCAGGCTGTGCTGGCCACGCCAGGGTGTGTTCTAGGACGTCTGAGCACATGGAAGTCAAGGAAAAGCAACCTTTCCTTCTGCAGATACAGGACACCGAAACCAAGAAGTAAGAGCAGCAGCTGTGTGCGTTGATGCTAGAGGAGGAAGGAAACTTGTGTCACAGTGAAGCAACCGTGGTCACGGGTGACACAGTCTCATTACACATCAAGTTGCCATGGTGTAGTACCCCAAACCAG
>NW_010406912.1:15368-15920 GCF_000710305.1 Buceros rhinoceros silvestris | reverse complement strand
CCCAGCCACGGCTGCCAGCACCGTCTGGCCTTTGCACCCCTGCAGGGCCACAGATACCAGCGTGCCAGAGACATCGCTGTGTGGGCACCGCTGCACCGCAGAGACCACGGTGCTGTAGACAGACTCGGCCAGCTCATTGTAATGGCGGAGTCTGTTCTTGTCTTGAAGCGCACCAGCACGTTTTCATATAAACACCATTTGTCTTGGCAGTGGAAAGATGAACACAGTTCTTCTAGAAAAGTCCTACAAAACCTGTAAGCCCACAGTGCTGGTTAACCTGGGCGCGGGCTCTGCGCAGCTGGACCACAGGGCTGCCTGATGCTAAGGTTGTCTGTGCAGGTTCCTGGTTCCTGCCCGTGTTCTCTCCAGGAGATGGTGTGTTCATCAATACCTCACAGAGCTGGGCGTCCTTCTGACGGGAGGCTGTAACGAGCGCTTGCGCTGGTGCGCTGCATCCGGCGCCGCCACAGCGCCCCAGTGAGAAATGGCTCGCTGGGAAGGGACAGTGAGGCAAGGCCAGGGCTGGCCCCGCCCAGCCCTTCGGCTGACGGA
>NW_010406912.1:12104-15248 GCF_000710305.1 Buceros rhinoceros silvestris | reverse complement strand
AGAGTAATCCGAGTGTCCCACCCCAGCTGAGATATTGTCTCCAAAAGGAAAGGAAAAGGAAAGATGGTAAAAAAACGCCAGCAGAGTTGACATTGCTGTTGGCTGTTACCGCCCCTCTCGAGAGGACTGGGAAGTTTTGGCTGGGCAGGGTTGTGAGGGGTGGAGGTACAGGGGGGGCTGGCGTGGGAACCCCCGCAACCGGGCGGTGAAAGAGCCCGGAGCTCACGTTGGCCAGGGAGCTGCTGCGCTCCTGGCAGCAGGTACTAGGCTGAGGCTGGGATGCTGCAATGTGGGATCACGAGTTAGGAGGAGCAGCAGGGACCCTGGAGAACCTTTCACACCTCCTCGGTGCGACGTTACACCCACGGGGAACCGCAGGCCGTGGATGAAATGTACTGGCAAAAAATCAGGGGAGAAACTAGAGCAACAGCTCTAGCAGAGAATTGTTGTTTCCATAATGTTTTTTCTTTTTTAAACAAACATGTAAGTAACAGAATGGACCTAGAAATCAGAAGTAGTGTTACGAAGTATTGGAAGATACTCAGATCTGCCTGATAACCAGCTGTAACAGCTGTAGCGTGGTGAATCTAAGTGAACTCTGCATGGCACGTGATCCGAAGGTGCTAACACCTTCCCCTTAAAGAGAGGAAAGAGAAGATGGCAAGAGTCTGCACGTAAGTAAGTATCAGCTGCTGATTTAAGCTAAAATGTAAAGTTTGTCTGTCCATTATAGAGAAGACGGGGCAGCTGGAGGCAAGGAGGGCAAAGACGTACGAGTGTATTGGGTGCTGCTATGAGGGGAAACGCTCTGGGAACAAAGAAAACTACTCATGAAAAGCTGTTGTTAATCTTCTTTTTTCAACAGGTAAGAGAGGAACTGAGTATCCCCAAAACTTCGGACTCCTACCAGCTTACTGCCATTTCATCCTCCAGGACCTGTGCAGAGAGCCCTGGTGACTGCTCCAGATCACTGGAGGGGACGGATGGCTCCCACACCCTGGCAGCGCAGCTGAGGGCATCCAGTTTCCCACTAACTTGTCCTCATCATTTCTGTCCTGTCTCTCATCTCACTCTCCCTGTCACTTTCTGTGGGTTCACTTGTTGCTTTGTGTTCACACAGATCTCTCCTATTACTCAGCAGACACCCTGCTCCTCTGAGTACTGCCAGAGGACTCAGGGATACCGCTCCTCTGAATCAGCACTCGCCGTTATGAGCTGAGCTTGGGCCATGTGGTGACCCCTACAGCATCTGTACAGCATCTGTACAGCATCTGTACAGCATCTGTACTGCAGGTTCTGAGGTGGCTCCTGACATTGCCGTTTTACAGCACGCAATTCATCGCGACTTTTGGTCGTCCATGGGGGAGCTTTCCAGCACAAGTCCATTCCTCACTACACCCAACACTGTATTTTGATCTTCCCCATCACCACCCAGCTGTGAGGGCTGGTACCCAGCAAGCCACCTGCAGATAGGCAATGAATAAAGGGCCGCCCAGGCAGTCCCACGCCACAGGCTTTGATTCCAGGGTATGTTGAATATGGGTTGGTAACAAACCTAAACCCTCCTTCTGAGGCTTCCAGGTGCCAGGGCAACCTTAGTGCTTCAGTTATTTCTGAGGCAGCAGCAGCTGCACAAGGTCCCCCAGAGCACACTGAAATTCTGTTCTCGAAAATCCAGTAAACAGGTTTGGGAAGTACTGACACACACAAAAGGACAAACAAGAAACACAGTAAAGGTTTTGCAATTCTTGAGTTTAATTCCTTCAGCACGTGGGTCGTTCTCGCTGTTCAGACTTCCCCTTTTCACTGCAATCTTTCTTAGAAAACTTGCATAAACAAACACATTTCCCAGACCAGTACACAAACCAGACACAGGTGCACAAGTTTTTATTTGCAGTCTTCTCAAGCCTTGGTTTCTTAACTTCTTCAGAGAGAAAGTGTATTAAAAAACTATTATGCAATCAGACCAATTATCTGATGGTGAGACGCACTGAGACTCCATGGTGGAAGAACATGACAGTAATCCCTAAGAGGAGCTACGCTTCAGTCTAACCTGTTCTGGAAGCAAGAGATACAGAAGATCAGCCGCTCAGAGAACTTTGTTGTCTGCACTGTGCTGTCAAAACGGCACAGAAGAAAAGTGGTTTTTTACTGCAAAATTGAGGCCTTTGGGAAGAAATTAAAAAAAAAAAACAACACAGCAATTCATTCACCTCTCCCTTTAGCTCACAAGAACTTGAGACTCTTCAGCCCTTTGTCTCAAGAACTAACAAAGGAAAGACTGGAAAAGGCTAGAATGACACATACTTGACAAAAGGCAATTCAAAAGATACAAACATGAAGGGCCATGAGATAAAGGACAGTTCCAGAAGTCTGGGAATGAACTGACGCTGTGAGGGCATTACACACAGAGACACACTCAGTAGCAAGAGCCTCCTCTGCAACTCAGATTTGACAACGAAGTACATAACCAGTTCGGAAAGGCAGCACAGGTTACACGCGTTATCTGGCAGGCGTCAGAATATTGAATTACCTTGGATTCTGGGCCATAAAAACTCAAAGCTTACCAGTTCAGAAATTTCAGAGAGGACAAGGCCTGTAAGCAGCCTGAATTCCTAAAACTGAAAAAAACCCCAAGTCGTTGTGCCTGCAGAAATATCACACGGTATTACACAAATTTTCGACCTGCCTCCAGGCCTCCTCTAGCCCCGAGAGTTTTGTATCGCTACAGCGGATTTCAGTTTTGTGTGGGGCAGCGCTGGACCACTACAAACTTGCTATCAGTGAATGAGAACTTGCTGTTCCCCTGACACCAGGGCGGATGTCTAAATCATGGGGCTTGGTCTCTTCTTCCACGGGACAAGTGACGGGACAAGAGGAAATGGCCTTAAGTTGCGCTAGGGGAGATCTAGGTTCGATATCAGGAAGAGCGACTTTACAGAGAGGGTTGTCAGGCATTGGAACAGGCTGCCGAGGGAGGTGGTGGAGTCCTCGTCCCTGGAGGGGTTTAACAGACCCTGTGTCGATGCGGTGCTGAGGGAAAGGGTTTAGGAGGGTCCCTAAACCTGGCAGTGCAGGGTGAATGGTTGGACTCGATGATCTTAAATGTCTCTTCCAACCAGATGATTCTGTGATCCTACACGA
>NW_010406912.1:9984-11995 GCF_000710305.1 Buceros rhinoceros silvestris | reverse complement strand
ACACGACAGCTGCTCAGAGGAGGCAGGGAAACACTGCAGAAAGGAATTCTGGGGGAAGATGTTTTGATTAAGTAGACACTAGCTTTTGTAACTCATTGTCAAAGGACTGAAATGCATCCAATTAATTTAGCGTTAAGTTCCACAAGCAGAGAATGCAGCAAGAAGCCCGGCGTTCACAGAGGGTCAGGTAAACAAGTAGCTGCTGCAAGCAGAAGAGAGATCTTAATGTCATGCTCTAGGTCAATGCAAGTTACCCCATGACTCCTCGGGTTTCTTCCTCCCTCTCATCTTAAAGGCAGCTGCTGGACCTTGCTAGATGTGAATCAGTTCTGCTCAAAACTTCTGAGGACACACGACCTGTGAGCTAGGTGCAAGTTACCCTACAAGAACTGCCATGCAATGTGCATGAGAAATCAGCGTTACGCAGGGTGGCGAGCACTTCCTACCACAACACCTACAACCCGTGGCAATGGACGTGTGGCAGCATGTTAAAAAATAATATTCCACAGTTAAAATGTGCTTTTTCCATAGGAAAAACGTTCCCTGTACCTAGGAGCAAATCTAGGAATACGGAAGTGATCTAAGCAGATGCAAACGACTTCAGCCACAAACTATCAAAAAAGAAATCTCAAATTGAAAACAAAATTTAAAAAAAATCTCAATTCCAGACAGCAGACAAGCCACCTACTGAAACAGGCTCTCCGGGAGAGTAAAACTCATGTTTAAAATATTACACAGCACATTACTATCCAACTAATAAACGATCAACAAACAAATGAAACAAAAGCAAAACACCAGCCAAACTTTACAAACAGGATACAAACAGATTTCCCCTTGCAATAAGGATATCGGATAAAAAGTTACGGAATACACTGCGGCATGTTTACAGGGAGGTCGTTCTTCCCTCCGCCCAGCGCCTTCTCTCCCACCAGCTCTCGTCTCAAGCTCGTGTTCAGCTTTTCGAGATGTGCTCTTTGCTTACAGAAAGAGAACGTTCTTTTGTCTGTACAGAAGACGACACCCAGGAAGCAGGTGAGGAGAGAGGTCAAACTTCTCGCTGATCCTTTTCTTTTTTGCCACATCACTAAGACAGTCACGTTACGTGAGTTCAAGACGTTTCTATCTCAGAGGCCTCTTCTATGAAGTTAGCAACAGGACTGAGGAGCAGGAGTGGAAACAGTTTGTATTCTCCATTCCCATCTTCTGCGAGGAGAGGTGGGTCACCCATTCCCAGAGCATCCACAGGCTCGGCCTGGCTGGCTGGAGCTGCTGGTGGCAAGACAGTTGCACTCTCTGATGGAGGAGGAAGAGCAAGTTTTTCCTCCAGGGTGGGCAGCAGAAAGTCTTTTGGATCCTCCATCTTCCCCGCAGCTTCATTTGAAGGTAGTTCTTCAAATAGCGAAAGCAGAGGATTGGCCCTGTACTGTATCAGCTGCATATCTGAGGGAAAACAAACAGCTTAAACTCCACGCTCCTGCATCACGTAAGCGAAGGATCTTATTCAAGACAAGGAAAACTGGAGGGGCTGCTTCAAAACTTGGTTCGCTACAGGAGACCATAGCGCTCTGACAGACTGCACCCACAGCTGCGAGAGCGGAGCGAGGGCTCCCGAGCCTGCGGAGAGCAGCGTCTGGAGCACAGCGCCTGCCCCTGAACATACGGCGTGCGGTGGCAGGCAGCCCCTGGGCAGTACAGGGACAGCACTGCCTTTAGGAGACACTTCCACAAGGACAGCTGAGTTCTGCTCCCTGTTGTGGCTCTGTCATGCATGAGAAAAAGGAAACGGTTAACACCAACATCGAGCATGGGATGGGGCCTCTCAAGATTGGGGCACAGCTTCATGAAGAGCTGTGAAACATTACAGTCTTCATAAAAATTTTTAGCCTAGACCAAAGGAAGAGACAAACCATATAACAGGCTACAAATACTCCGTTTCAAAACCCAGTTTTGAAAGAGTTTGGAACTGTCACAGCTCTCAGTGTTCCTTCCTGCCCACCTTTGCTTCCTGCTG
>NW_010406912.1:5693-9896 GCF_000710305.1 Buceros rhinoceros silvestris | reverse complement strand
TGATTCTCTCTCACTTGGTCCCAGATCTTCACCGCTCTCTGCCAAGTTTGAAATCTGAAGCAAAATGGAGAGAGAGTAAGACAGAGTGCTGAACACAACAAGAAAATCCCAGTCTCCAGTGGCTGGTTAACAAAATTAAAGGTGGAGGAGGAGGGAAGAGAAAGGGAACAGTTGACCAATGAGCCCATTGCTGCACCCGAGGGCCAGCGAACAGGAGCTCTCGGAAGGCAGCATGGTGAAACAGCGGCAAACTCGACTTAATAGAGCCAGACAAGATTCCAAACCAGAAGCTTATTATAGTTTGTCTTGTTGGAATAACATGGTTTCACCAAGCGTGTTACTGCAGCTAGGAACATAAGGCTGGAAGTTATCTGGAGAAGCCTCTTAAATTCATACACGCCAACAGCGGAAACTGAAGACGTTAAGTCAGCAGGACTAAATAAAATGCCATTTTCATCCTGTGCTATCGATCCAGTCCCTACCCTCAAACTGCACCAGTTAAAACTTGGCTCTCGACATCGTATTAACCCTCCCCATCATAGAAGCATCTCTTACTCTTACATTTTCCATACCAGGGGAGGTTTCCATCAAGCTCATATCCAGGGCTGGCAGCTCAGGATTAAATGTCTGAAAATCAAAACAGACCGTATGTAATATAAAACCATTCTTAAAATAAAGCTTCAGAGAGAGCTCCTGGGAGGGCAGCAGGACCCAGCACACTGCTCCATCCACAGCAGCACAGGGAGCGGCTCCTCCACAGGCCTGCAGCAATATACTTTTGACCCGTGGCAGTCACAGGAGAAGAAAAGGACACCATATTGCCCAGTGATTCCAGGGACAGGTCTGAGTTTCATTCCACATTGTAAAGCATAATCAAACACATAATCAGGATGTGATGGCAGGTGACAAAGGCTTGAGAAGGAGAAGTCAGTCCAAAGTTTTTCTTTTTTTCCGCCGAGTTAACAGAAATACTGTATGAACTGAAAAAGGCTCTTGATGTCACTTTGCACATTGTTAGATTCCCAGAACAACCATGTATCATTCTATCCATAACTATCTGTTTCTCCCTCTTGCCCATTACAACATGGAATAAACCAGTAAAGTTTCATCATGTGACCTAATGGGTACTTTTTAACAAGCAGAGGAAGTGAAGAGACACTCACCTCGCTGAAAGCTTCGGAACTGAAGTTATACTGCTTCCCAGATAACATCGCTTGAAGCTCTTCCAGGCTGGCATCAATGCAATTAAGAAAATCCTGAATTTCTTCTCTGAAAAGACAAAATGATACAGTACGGTAAGAAACTGTTGGCAGTTGGGGCTTTCTTTTGCACCACAAGGCAGGAAAGACTCCCAGAAATGATCCGCTGACCTCCCAGTTACTAGAGCTGCGGGGCAAGATGAGAGCAGCTCCAGTGCTGACACCCCAGAACAGCGCTCTGCCAAGTGAGGGAAACTGTGCCCCTGGGCTGCTGGTCACGGTCCAGCTCTTTGGAAGACAGGTACAGGAAGGCTGGAAATCATCCGGATCTGAAGAACACTACCTCATGCAAAACATCTGACTGTGGCCAAATTACACCCATCTCCAGGGACAGCGGGCAGGATACAAGGGACAGTGAACGATGTGGATGGAAAGGAAGCTGCTGGCACGGGGCTAGTGCTTCTCACTGTGCTGCAAGGTTCCTCCTGTGCTGGAATACCCAGCTACAACGCACAGACCATTCCAAAGCATCACCCCACATCTTGCCATGCCAGTCAGGCACTCAGCTCTGGCGAGAACTCCCTCCAGCACTGCGTGCAGCTCTGGGGCCCCCAGACACGAAGGGCATGGACCTGCTCGAGCAGGTCCAGACAAGGGTCGCAAAGATCATCAGGGGGCTGGAACCCCTCTGCTGTGAGGACAGGCTGAGAGAGCTGGGGTTGTTCAGCCCCGAGAAAAAAAGGCTCTGGGGAGACCTTATTGTTGCCTTTTGGTGCTTAAAGGGGACCTACAGGAATGACAGGGAGGGACTTTTTCACAAGGGCAGGTAGTGACATGGGGTAATGGCTGTAAACTGAAAGAAGGTAGATTGAGATTAGCTGTAAGGAAGTTCTTCGCTGTGAGGCTGGTGAGGCACTGGAACAGGCTGCCCAGAGAAGCTGTGGATGCTGCATGCCTGAAGTGTTGAAGGCGAGGCTGGACTTGAAGGCTTTGAGTCACCTGGTCTAGTGGAAGTCCCTGCATGGGGGGCTGGAACTAGATAATCTTTAAGGTCCCTCCCAACCCAAACCACTCTGTGATTCTGTGATATTACAGGGCCTTCAGATTACACCAAGCACTGACCTGACAATACACAAGGGAAACAAACCTTTGCAAAAATGAAGGGCAGAGAAAGGAAGCAACAGCGAAAGAACACGACCACCACTGAAACAAATCTGTGAACTGTTCTCGGAAACAAAGCGGCATGTGGTGTCCTCCTGAAGCCACTACCCTTGGTCTGCTGTTGGGCAGCACTTGGCAGTGCCAGCAGTTGGTGATACGAGGGCTGGCCTGACAGACCGACCTCACCCATCCTCAGGTGATAGGTCTGAAGTCAGGCATACGCATTACCAGAGGTGTGACGGATTAACTTGCCCTGCTTGTAGTGTATGATAGTAACACTTGTCTTTTTCAAGACCTACTAACAAAAGGGCAGAAAATTCAGTTCATCAATGACTCTTAAAAAGCTAATTCACTACGTTCTGCTAAACACATCCTCTAACACTTCAACAAGCTCTCACGGCATGGCGACAGCATAACAGTTTCCAAAAAAAAGTTAATACCTGTCCAGTAAAGGATCGGTTTGGTTTCCAGAGTTGTTCTCGTTCAAAATGGAGTCAATCACTGACACGGGGTCTTCTGGAGCATTAGACTGTGCAGTATGGAGTTCCACAGCAACATTTCCCATTTCACTGGATTTGCTGACATCATTTTTATGAGCTGGTGGCATAGGTTCTGCACAATTGACCTCATTTAGCTGTGACACTTGACAAATAGGTAAACCAGGATCCAGAGCTGTCTGTGTCTCTCTAAAATATGACCCAAAGAGAAACAGGAGACTTCATCTTTAGAAAAAGAAGAAAAAGACTTTCCTACAGGCCCATGATGAACCTCTTCTTACAGCTTATACGGAGAGCACGTGTCAGAGCAGAACACCCCATTCTGCCAGGCCAAAAGCACCAAACCGTATATGGAAATTAGGCAGGAGGAAAACTCCTCACATCGCGTCTCTGGAAATAGAGGATTCCAAACTGATCCGTATTTCACTCTGGATGTTAACAACTAAATGGATTTTCACAATAATCTGATGCCACATGAAGGAGTATCCTCCCTTCAGTTCCGCTGAGCACAGTATTAGTAGGAGTAGTACTGAAACTGGAGATAAAACAATACCTCTTGGTTTGCTCCTCAGTAACCTATACACGGTTTGGATGGTTTACTAGTAATCTACAGATGCATTCCGGTCTCTGTTCAGTTGAAAAGTGAAGTATGGAGCACGTACTTATTCAATGTACTTGTTGAATAGACAGAAAAGCCTCAGCAAATTAAAGTGCCAAACAATTAGCTTGGCAGGCCTTCAGACACCCCTGAAGAGACGTGAGCTCTTAAAAAGCTTTGCTGACCACGACGAATGCTACGTGCTGTAAAAGAGACAGCCTACAAATAGGCCTGTCATGCACGGACAGAGCAAAAACTCAGAGAGGCTGGATCCCAGAAGGCAGATGGATCACTCACACCCACATCTCTACCCAGCTAACCACCTAAGCATGACGACTTCCGCATCCTTTACACATACCTGCCTCTGCCACTTGTGTGGGCCACAGCGAGGAGACCATCGGTAGCATTCTCCAGGGTATCTGTGATATCTCGAATGATGAGTCCTGAACCATTCCCGTCCTCGTCATCTGCATTATGTTCAGAAAAAGCCATCTGCAGGTACACAACACAACAAATAAACAACAGGGTCTGCCTTGTTTCATGGTGAAGCTCCATTCTTCCTGCAGCTTCTCTTCCCAGTTCAGATTTCATCTTTGGCTGGTTGCACCGCTTGCGTGATTTTACAGAGCAATGCTTTAAAGCTGCCCGTATCAAAATGGAGTGCATTTGGTTATAAGATTAGGGTATGTTATAAGGAAGACTTTGAGATCACTGTGTACCATCCCATCCCACCCACTGTCTCTTTCCC